>NC_041829.1:20339714-20442214 GCF_900964775.1 Scleropages formosus | reverse complement strand
ATTTTAATTAATTGTTTTTTCATGAAAGTAGCAACGACACCCTATTTTGTTAATTTCTGTCGCTGCAATGCAACAATAAAGACAACGTAATAAATGTGATTTAAAGTGCAAATGTAATTTACACACACACATTTTCAGAACCGCTTGTCCCATACGGGGTCACGGGGAACCGGAGCCTACCCGGTAACACAGGGCGTAAGGCCGGAGGGGGAGGGGACACACCCAGGACGGGACGCCAGTCCGTCGCAAGGCACCCCAAGCGGGACTCGAACCCTAGACCCACCGGAGAGCACGACTGTGGTCCAACCCACTGCGCCACTGCACCCCCCAATGTAATTTACATTGTACATATTTTCTGTAGCTGTGAACAGTGAGCGTGAGTCCAAGTGATTTAGTTTGTTGTGCAACGTCTTGTTCTTTGCTAAATCACAACGAGAAGACATGGCCTGTGTGTCTGACCCGAGAAGGTGCTCCAGTCCCTGCGTGGCCATGAGTACGAGTACGAGTACGAGCATGAGTACGAGTACGAGTACGAGAGGGACACCTGCCTCAACGACACTCGATCGCCTGCGAAGGCCTTTGATCTGCATGACGCTCCCACTGTATTAGGAGGAGTGTCGCGCTTAATCCCTTGCTTAACTTTTTCTTTTGGCACAGCTAGAGGCCTGTCCAGGGATAATATGTCAGCAGTGGGCTAAGTCCTAATCAAACATCCAGGCCAAAGCTGCAAGGAGATGAGTTTTAGGTGTATGTTGTGAGAGGCTGCAGTTGGAGGGGTGCCTTCAGGAGAAATGCACGTTTGTGGCGCAATGCTGTGATTTTTCTTTGTTTCTGTGTGTTTCCCCTTCACAAATACGTCAGATGATGATTGTTTTTTTTTTTTTTTAAAAAAAAGTAGTTATGCTTGAAAAAAGCCCTGAAACTTTACATGTACTTGTGTGTAACTGTTGGATTATACAGGATTGAATTTTTCTTTTTGTTGCAGTAATAGTAATCTTTTAAATGCAAAATCGATTTTCTTCACTGGGTATTTTCTTAGTAAATAGTAATAATCGTTTGCAATATATGCAGTACAGTATGATAATATTGTCCAGTATTATAAAAACATTTTTCAGATTTTTATAATTGCTTCAGGAAACTCAAAATTGTGCACTGAAACCTAATAGCACCACAATAGTAGCAGGTAGTGTAGCGTTGAGTATTGTGGAGCCTCTGAATATTTCTCACCATTTATAAGGAGCTTAATAATATTTGAAGAGTGGGGGTGTAGGAGCAGCTTCCAAGGACTTAATGGATTGACAATTCAGGGGAATTAAAGTATACAAAATGCTCTGAGGACTGGAAATGTTCAGCGTCTGAACTTGTTTCTTACATTGTTTCGTTTCTCCGTTAAATAAGTTGACACAAGCGGAGCTGCAGTCCCACGCTTGTCATATGACCAGCATGCTGTCATTTCCTGATATTTAATCCTGCTGTCCTGTTGCTCATAACATGAGTGCTAAATTGTTGTTGTGACCGAAGATATCTGAGGGAAGAAAGGACCTTTTGTTTCTAATTAAACCGTTCAGTTCATGGACTTGTACAGCATGTACAATTAACAGCGATTCGATCTTTGTGGTACCATCTGATTAGGAACTCGCAGTGTCATAAGTGTGTGTTATATAATGTACAAATAAGTTACGGCCTTGAGACGAACTGTTATTTACAACAGTATCCATCCCTTGGGTGACAACACGGACCTGAAGAATTCCATATAAAAAATGAAGTAGACATGAAATAGTGGCACATTTGCGCTGAGTCAAAGACTGCATCCTGTTTGTGGCTGATTTATTCGCAGCGCAGTCCTGCTGGAGGTCTTGTGCTTAATATTGAGGTTTTTGCATTACTCTGTAATTCACTGTAGTGTTTTTCATGTTTTCTAGATGATTATATATCATTCTTTGTGCCAGCGAGCAATAAATTACATTAGACTGATTTAATTTCATCATCCGTAATAATTTAAAGAACCGTACACGAATGACAATATCAATGAGAGTGTCAAAGAGGCGATACTAGTGCGAACGGAAAGTGATCCGCACCCCCTTGTCTTTTCAATACGCTGTGTCCCCAAACAGCACTAGAGATTAATCCCGCTCGCACTTGTTTATGTCATTTTCCTTGAAAAATGGCCTGACCAAGTTTCTTGTTTGAAAACATATTTCGTAATAACCCTGACCAGAACAGGAATGGTGTTATTAACAGGCTTCTCTTTCTCTTTCTCCTTCCTTGGAGTGGAATTCACTCCTGGGCAGCAGGATTCCAAGCTTTTGGCTGCCAGAACTGGCATTATTAACTGATGAAAGCTGTGGGGGAACCAGGCATTGAGGAAGGAGGATGGAGAGGGGCGTGGAGAAAGGAGGAGGGGAGGGGAGGGGAGGGGAGGGGAGGGGGGGGAAGCTATGCAGCGGTGCAATCTGGGATATTGTTTAAATACCGTAAAAAAAAAAAAAAATGCCTGCTAATTTACTCAGCCAGAGCGGCATGCACAAAAATGGTGTGGTAATCCCACAGTAGCAGGTGGTGCTACTTTTCCTATTGGTATAAAGCAAAATCGTGTGGATGTTTTTCAATTCGCTGTTTTTAATCTTTAAATAAGACGATTGGTAGCCTGTTGGCAAGAAAATAGACCTTGGATTTTTATTCAAAGTTGAAAGAGGGATGATGGCTGGAATTTTTGGCAGGAGGCGAGCCATAGGCTTTCAGAGGATGCTGTCAGGGGAAGCTTTTTTCCCCCTGAATTACCTGCTGGGTCCGAGCACTTTTATGCTGTTGTTGTGACAGGTAGATTTATATGGCTTGAAATTTGTACAAATCAGTTGTCATTCACTGCGAGCTGTCAATGTGTCAAGCTGTCAGGCCTGCTGGGAGGAGACGCCTGAGGGGGCACACGTGGGGGCAACCGCAGAGAAAGAAAATGAGTTCAAACAGACCTGAAACAGAGCTCAATCCTCCAGATTTTCTGCCCCTGTAGAGCTGGCATTGATTTTCCTTGATGTTTAGCAACAGCACACCAAAAATGACATCATGCTCGCAATCTAGAGTCACTGTTTATTGTCTTTTAAGTGGCAGAAAATCATTCTGGGGAGAATGCGGCGTGTATTTTTTGAACTGTGCATGTTTAGCAGCATCCTGTCTCTGTCTCTTTTTCCGGCTTGCTTGTTGTTTTTTTTTTATAACAGGAAGGCCTGCTGTTGCATTGATGGCCGCAATTGTCTCCTGTGTTCTGCGGACGCAGCATGCGGCAAACTTTCTGTATCCCTCCGCAGGACACGAGAAGCGCTGTAAGTCTTTGTGATGCTCTAAAACGACGCGAGACCTGTGTGAGTCTCGCCGTAACGAGAGGAACGCAAACATCGGCGCTGTCAACATTTGCGCGTGCTTTTTTTTTTCTTTTAATAGAAGTCACTTATGAGAGAAATTGCTAGTGACAATTTTATTAATGAAAGTCACTCAGCTGGAGATCAAATCGCAAAATATGTTGCAATTTTAACAATCCGTTTAGTTAAAGTAATTACAGATTTTTAGGCTCATATTTCACTTTACATAACAGCTGTACGCTACTCTTGTTCATTAAAAGTCACTGTTGCATTTGGGGAAAATTTTCTGGGTAGCATTTTTCTGATGGGCGTTCGTTTTTCTTGTTCTGTGAATCTGCTGCCACGTTTGTTGAAGCTTATGCAAACGTATGATCCCTGCGGAGTGCTGTACTCTGTACCGTTGCGGTTGTCTTGCTCTCAAGGGTTGCCTTATCCACGTGGCACGTGGGGAGCACGCTGCCGTTTTGTTGTACCATCTACAAGAACTTGTACGGATCGACGACGAAGACAGCGAGCACCTTGGAGCTCCCTTTCTTGTGCTTTAAAAGTACTTTCAACAGCATCCTATTGAAAGTTTCTGAAAACCAGGCTGGAAAATGTCTGGTGGGACGGATACACACACACACACACACACGCGCGCACGGAGTATGTCCAACCCCTGTAGATCCTGTCAGGGCAAACACGGGGGTGAACATTTCACACCTAATACGCGTGACACACCTGCAAAAAGGAAGCACAGCCCACTGCAATGTGACTCATGTCCTGTGACGGCGGGGGCGTCTCTTTGTGCGGAGCGTGCGGGGGCTCTGAAACCTTTACCCCAAATTCGAGGTGACGCAAGTCCCGCTGTGGAGAGCGGTGATCTCAGGACAGGTACTCTTAGGGTGTTAGATTTCACAGCAACACTCTCAGCTCATCCATTTGCTCTGTGTTAGGAAATACGTAGCAGAAATTGTTTTAACACCTTCTGAACTGGACACACACACACACAATTTACGGAAATTCTCTTCATACATAGTAGTTACTTCACAAAATATTATATATCTAAAGCTATAGCAAGACTGAATATAGTATATGCTCATTAATGTCATTCCGGACTTCATATCTGCTTTAAATTTGCGGGTTTTATGAAATCATAAAAAGGCGACCGACGTGTTGTTGTTTATACTAAGTGATGATATTAATGATAACAAGAACGAAGCTCCTAAATCCAGGGGTATGTACGTATGGTGGTGTAAAGATCCCTCCGGCTTCTTTGTCACTTAGCTGATGGAGTTGTGTTCTCGTACACCGCTGAACGATTATCAGACCTTGTGGGCCTAGTTAACGAAGGTGAACAAATCAGCGCTACTGCTGTTATAGGTGTTGTTGTGCTCTTCTCTATTGAACGGTATAGACTGTCTTTGCAGCCACCGGATCGTGTTTAGTGACTCGCTTATCGTTACCAAGCAAGCAAATGAACAGCAACTAATGCTGTAATAAGAGTAAGGAAGCATTCTTCAGACACATTTGACGAATATAGCGACCACTTATTTGCTTTCCATTGTGATGGAGGGTATGGAACTGCTTGTCTGTTACCATTCTTCAAAGTGTATCTTTTGCTTTCGGACGTGGCAGAATATTCAAGCTCTGCAGAACACGAGCAGGATTTGTACGTACGCCGGAGCGCGTAACTCGTACGCTGTGAGACGCCAAATGTTACTAATGGTACCGTTAAAACGAAATCTTTGTAAAAGAAAATAATTGCAGGCAATAACAAAGTTGTTTCTCGATTGTGGTGTAAAGTGATGAATTTGAATTGCTTTGATTAATAGGAGCTGCTTCCGAATACGTTGCCTACTATCCGCAGATGTCAAGTATTTCCTTAAAATGACATTGCTTTCGGAATTACGTACAGCGGGATAGTTTTAATATCCACGTGGCCGTACTGCGAACTCGGTCCCGTCCGCTGCCGACAACGGGGTTAGTTGTGTGTCGGCCGTGGCCTCCGAGAATGGCCGCCCGCCGCGTTAATTCTCAGTCTCAGAAGCGAAATGTTCTTCCTGTTTTTTTGCTCCCCGCAAACCACGGCAGATTTCATCAATTAAAAGTGGGCCAGTAGTGTTTCACAATAAATGGGCTGTGTGCCTCTTGTTAGATCAATTGGGAAATTGGCAGTTGCAGTAGGTAGGGCTCCGGCGGCCCGAGCACGCGCAACCGTGTGAGCGGAATTCTGTTTGAGAACTTGCTAATGTAAGGGATGAGGCCTTTATTCTGTCGCATGCTTTACCTCGTAAAAGGAGCCATCTGGCATCTTTCCAGAGTTCTCTCCTCCGAACATCTGGATTTTGGGGCCGCACTTTAATTAGTCGTAAGATTTTTTGGAACTCGCCAGGCTGATCGCTCATCTCCGAGGTGGAAAAAAAAGTGTCCGGGGATAAAGAGTGGGAAGGTGACACTTGAGCAACAGTCACTACCAAGAGGTAAAAAATTAATCAAAGATTTCTGTAGAGCCATTAGCAGCTGGCATTGGTGGCTTCCGAGCCTTTGAGCTAAGAAGTCTACAGAGAGGCACATGGCACAGCTGAGTTTGTCTTGTAAAAGCGCAGCTGTCCAAAACATGACAGCTACAGCATTAGCAGGGCCATTAAGAGGTGTAGAACATTTCCAGGGAAATTATTTGAAAAATGACAATGCTGGCTCTGCTGTGATACAAATTATAGCCTACGCACATGGTAAATATGCCAAAACTGTGTGATGATAGGAGACTTATCTTGGCTTCCTATACTGTTTTGTTAAATATTTAATGTATTACATTTGAGTAGTTTTAACTTAAATAAAAGATTTGGTGTGCTTCAAATTGCCCCGTCGAAGATGTTTTGTAAACAGTTTTGGTTTATTCAGAATAAGAGAGTGAGTGAGTGAGTGAGTGAGTGAGTGAGTGAGTGAGAAAAGCATATTTACAGAAAGTATGAATTTTGAAAATATTTTTCTAATATGTGTGACTTTTGGCCTGATACAGTCTGGTCTCTATGGGGTGCTGTGTGGGAAGGTTCTCCGTGTTAAGACTTCCTTCAAAGGAGCAGGGTGAGGAGTGAGCTTACACTGTTATTGGGTTCAGCCTTGAAAACACTGTCTTTAACAAGCCCATTAATCCAAGTGTTGCTTACTCATGCAGCCATAAGTGAGATGCAGGGAAACTGGTAAAAAACCGTTGTGCGCTGCTGCAGTTGAGCTGAACCAAGTTCCTTTGGTTATGTGGGGGGGTGGGGGGGGGGTCCTCCTTTATGTGGTTGCTGGGAGCTGACCTTTTGTCCTGAGTGCTCTCAACATGGCCTTTCCTTGTCAAACATTAAGAGCTCATGGTGCATAGATGCTGAAAGCACAGTGCTGGCCTGCTAATGACTACCATTGTGTGTGTGTGTGTGTGTGTGAGACCATTCACCTGCAATTCTATTGCTAATCATTAGAAACTTATTTGCACAGAACCATTTAAAACTGGTTCTGTTACATTCCACTAACCTTTCTTTCCTATTTTGAAATGCTGCAGCTGTGCTTTTGCTATGTGCTGAAACTGCCATAATTGATTGTGAAATTAATCCCCCCCCAATTTCGTGTTCATTTCACCTCGGCCATTAATGGCAATACTCTCCACTTCACTGGCAAAAAATATTGTTTACAAAAAATAAATCACAATTATCAAGAATCTACCCACTGATAATTAGTAAAGCTTATTACTGTGACACTCTTAAATGGAGATGGTTATTGTACAAGCTACAGTGTGATGTTTTCATTATCAATAATGAATCAATAAATTCCCCCTATTTTTGGGGCACTCAAAGTAGTGTCATCCTGTTGGCTTCCTATCGGTTTGGATGCAGGACTCTAAAATACTGAAAACCATCTCACAGGGCTGATAAAATCCCTTTATCCTTTGTTTCAGTTAAAATTTTCTTCCATTATTCTTGATTCCAGTATTTTTAATTAGTGATTGATCTAATAGAGGCTACAAGTTTCGTGTTGTGTTTCACATGCAGGCAGAAATATAACTTTTTAATATTTAACTTTTTCTTTTCAACCTTTGTCCAGGGTGACTTACAAGGTTGGGTTAATGCTAATTTTAATGCTAATTTATAATTACTGATTATGAAATGTGAAAAATTGAAATCGATATTCCATCACACCAAAACATGGGTCACTTAGTACTGTATCTAGAATTAGCTGAGGTGCTACTTCTGACTTTTTTTTTCTTTTTTTTTTTTTTAAGGAAAAATTCCAAGTAATGACCTAAATTATAAGAGCTGAAGTGCACCGGCCAGTTATCTGCAGTTGCCTCCATTGTGGTAACAGTGTCCTATAGCCTGTTACTGATGTTTATACTTTGTCCTGGGTGGGTGAGCTTTGACAGCTTTTTTTTATTGGTAGAATAAAGCATGTTTTCCCAAGTTTATTAATACATACTTCTAAGGGATCTCGTCTCCCAGCTTTGGGTTATTAACAGCTGTGTCCAAGCACAGCTTAGTGATAAAACTTAATGCTAAACATTAGAAAGACACAATGAAAATTTGTTGCTTAACAGAGTAGTCCCAGCACCTCTGTTTGTGGCCTCGGGTGCAGAGTGGAAATCTTTGGGGCAAATAAAATTTGCGTGTCGGGTTTAGTTGCTTAAAACGGTTCATTTTTGCCGGTCATAAAATTGACATATTAAAACGCTGAAAGACATGCAGTTCTCTTATAAATTCTCACCGTAAAGCTGCTTCTGTAGTCCTCCGGAGGGCCGTGAAGGCTGGGGAGCACGGGTCAAGCTTGGGCTATCCTCTCGACGGGAGAGCGTGGGGGAGACACTTTCCCTCTCATTTCACCTGGAGAACGGAGAGAGGCGCGAGGTGTTAAATTACTGCCTGTCTCCCAAGACAGCTCCGAGCGTGGATATCAGGGAACCTGCAAGATTACACTCTTCTCTCCTCACCCCCTCCCCCCCCCCCCCCCCCTTTCTTTTTTTCCTCCTCCCTCAGTTCTTCCTTGGTCATTTTCATTATGTGTTCAATGATCATTAAAATTAATGTTATATGAGCGCTTAAGAAAAGCGTGTTTCAATAATGACAAAAAATGAGAAGGAAGGACACTTTGTGCTGGATTGAGCTGTAGCCTCTGTTTATTGGATTAATCATTTAAAAACAGTAAATGTGTAGGTGCCAAACCCCCCCAACCCCCCGCCCAATGGAACAATCGTGAAAAGGAGTTTATGTTGCCAGTTTTCCTCTTTACAACACTTTTCAGTTTGTTTGGTAACTATCGGCATCTGCTGCTTAATGCAAAATTAATTTTCAGCACTCCCAATAAATCAGCTGTGTAAACCAGAATCTGAACACGCTAAGTAATTAGAATCAAACGTTCTCAGATCTGTAATGGCCTCTTCTACTCCACATGGTTACATTAATTGGTCATAAATAAACCCTTGCTGTTTTTTTGCGAGCAGTAAATAGTGAAATGCTTCAATTAACCAAAAATATAACCACCCTGCAGAGGGGAAAGGTGTTACTGAGTTACTGACATATGGATATGATCTCCTTTTCTCTGACACTCTTAAGTTTCACCACAGTGCGTGAGAAGGGAAGATAAATTTTGCCCACGTAACATTATAGCGACTCATAAATAAAGGGTTACCCCTTGGTGCTTACAGTTTTCATTAAAATGGACTGAGCTTCGTTATTGACACCATAGGTTGCCTATGCAGAGAAATGCAGTAAAATTTATCAGCGCACTTTCCTCACCTAATAAATCATCTAAACAGGGAACCATATGGCTGATAAGACCTTGAAAATGTGGCTTCTGCAAGTGAAGAGTCAAGTTGCCGAAAACTTGAATGATTACAGACGGCCTCCCCTCTTCCTTTTTTTGCCTCGTTTATAATATCTTACAGTTATTTTACACGCCATTTTCTTGTTCACCTTATCACCTTTTTGTCACTTGTTTTTGAAAAGAGGTGGAAAAAGAAGCAATTGCGCTATATAAGGCCTGCGAGCAGATAAGGTATTTTTACTGTTGTGTGCTGGTTACGGCGAGGGCCGGGGAGGTGCAGAGACTGATGGGAGGGGATGATGTATGTAGCGGCTGTGTCCCAGCTCTCCTCTGGCCCTTTGTCATTAATCATGGCCATTAGCTTTTTTTCCACCGCTGCCTTGTCTGCACTCTGCTGTCAGAAGCCTCCATTTACTCTCATATTCCACACCGGGAAAGGCCAATACTTTCACCCGCTGCCAGGTTTCTTTTTGGCAAAGACGTGGATTCTAATGAACGTAATGGATATTACCATATTTTTTCCGATAACTGATAGCAAAGCAGCCGCATTCCTCATAGCGATAATTTTGTTGTTTCGAGGTTTCGTTGCGGCGTGTTCCAGTGCAGCCGAACTCTAGAATGTTCTGTAACAGTACAGTGAATAAAAGCTTATTATGTTTTCGACCAGCGAAGAATTCAAGCCACAGTGCAAGTCATTATGGTAATTGAATGTTACCAAAGAAGACCCATCAATTATTGTCGCATTTATATGCACCACATTTCATTTATTAACAATGTCTTTCTTGTGACCTATTTTCTGGTCTGTGGCACTCATGTGCCCAGTAATGGTACTCGTGACACTAAAACTGTAGTGAAACCGTTTCTTTTAGTAAAATTAGAATGTTATTTTTCCTTCCCATAAATTTCATTCATAGCAAGGGAGAAATGGCGAGCAAGATATTGATTTCATAGCGTTGCTTTGCAACTAACTCAGCTGTTTCTTTTTTTCTTTTTGCCAAGACGTATGTTTTTGTCACTGAATAGGTGTCTGGCCCAAGTTGGTTACCTCGTCTCTTCTAATGAGAATAAACAACTGGTCACCGCTTTGACCATCGAAAGTAATAAAGATATATAGCAAAGTGCCGCTGTACACGCTCCTGCTCTCCCTATCAAACTGAAACTGACAGTTATACTACAGTACCATGATTTCACACCGCAGGCACCGTTTAGACACTATACATTTTCCGACCAATTCTTTTCTAAATGTGGTACTCTTACAATGTTGTTTCCCCACTCTAATGTTGTGTAATTATGAAGATGCACTGCTTCTTAAAATACAAACTGAGTTATATCGATTCGGTGTAGTGCTGCTACGAAGACAAATAACATCCAAAAAAGAAATATTTATTTTGCTCTTGTAGGCAGATTTAAATTGGATGTGCAGAGGTGAAATATTGCTATATTTTTAGCTGTGTATTTATTTTTGAAAGCGGCTGGTGTCTTAGCTGTAATCCGAAAAAAGATTAAATTAATACCTTTACACCCAGGTCGTTGTTCTTACGTTGAATTTTTGTGTCACATACTTTATAAATAATAATAATGATAATAACAGTAATTAAAAAAAAAAAAAAAACCAGGGACCACTCATGGATTTGGGCTGCCATTATGCATCTCCATGGAGCTCCATATACCGAAACAAGTATGGAAACACAAGAGTTCTAAAATATTGCCACACATTTTTTTTTTTTTTTTTTTTTTTTTAAAACTGATCTAAAATGATTGCTCTCCAATGACGCATTCATGCAAGAGTTATGTTTGGCACCTTTTTAAGGTTGTATCCCTGCTTCTGCTTTCCAGGTAATATTCACAGTTGCAGTTCCGTGACACTGCGTGAATGATATTGTGAACTTCAGCAAGGCACTGGTTCAGTACATCATTGAGAGGGTTTTTAAAATTTTTTTGTTACTGTGGGTAGTTCTTAAAATATGCTTTTTTGGATATTTGAGTGCAGAAACTGCAATCCAGAGGGTTTTGAATGGTTCTACATTGGGGTTTGTCTCCATTAGTCAAAGCGGTTCTTGTTAGCTAGGCCTCCACCTGGAAGGCGACTCATTTTGACAAGATAATTTACATCTTTGTATAAAACTGTTAGAGGCAGCCAAACAAATTCTTGCTCCATTAAGCGGTTTGTCTCTGCTACAAGCGCACGTCCAATCTACCTGACTACCGCTTCAAATATCGGTCTCGGCTCGGCTTTGAGGGGGCGATTGAAGTAGAGCCGGGGAAGCCAAATTGCCAAAACTTCCAAGGGCCAACAAGTACTGAATCATAGTGATGCCAGTCAGTAATTGCATAAAGCTGACATAAATGTAAAATAAATATGTGACACCTGTATTGTAGCAGAATGTATGACTGCATTTGAGGAAAAGAGCTGAGGTGGCAGTTTTCCTGGGTTACTGCCTGTCTTTCTTTCAGACCTGTAAGGGGGACGATCAATGTGTCACTGAAGTTTTCAAGAACACTGCGCTAATTACGGGTGTTTTGATTTCAGGATTTCAGTCAGTATTAGCGGTGCTACAGTGTCGAGGGTTACTGTTAATGTTCTGCCAGTTAGCTGCTGTCTGCTGGGCACTGGTGTAGTGGAAGTGTGCCTTTACAACAGTGCCTCTTTTTCGCTATGTTAATGAACGACGGCTTTCTTCATACTTGAGATGTTGCAGAGTGAATCCGTTGCAGATGGCACGCAAGCTCCTTCACCGAAGCCCTCCGTACTTTTCTTTAACAACTGTCAGAACGCTTAGTAAGGATCATATTTTCTCCTTCATTGTGAGTTTTCCATTTTCACATTATTATCTCGTTGTCTTTCCGTACCTCTCCATCCTTCCTGTGATTTGGAAACTAATCAGCAGCCGTTCTCCACCCTTACTCCTTAAGCCATGTGCCCGAGTATAATTAAATGAACATTAAGTCCTTTCTTTCTTTTAGAGCCGTCAAAGGCTGAAGGCTCTAATATTACAATAATAAGTGTGAACTGAAATATGAATGGCATTTATATCCGTTCCTTGTCTCTAAATGTTTGATTTGCATAACTTAGTTAAAATTACATCAGAGCACCATATTGACTTAATTCCATACCGTTAATTAATAACGTTATAAATGTGTCACCCCTTTATTATCTACCCTGGATTGGTGATAATGCCTATATTAGTTTTTTTTAACACAGCGATACAGTACTGTGATGGAAAAGGGGATTCACCAATGAAGTGTGGGAGGCCCGGTAATTGTGCCATGATTCCTGAGTCCAAAAGTTACGTGTTTTTCTCATTCTTGATATTTTTGTGGGTCATATGGTTTAAGTGTTTCTTGCTGTGACTGACACATGTATTCTTAAAAATTTTTACATTAGCTAAGGTATAAGACGATAAATGAATCAAACAGCATCAGTTAGTTTACTTATTTTTAGACAAGATTAAATACATTATTTCCAGAGTGCAGGCTTTAAGGTGACCCAAGTTCATTTTATATCATAAACAGTAGGTGTCTCTCATGATATAAATGGAATTTTTTGCATTTTGTTACATTAATCACAATATAGTTACAGATCCATTCAGCCTATCCCGAAATAGTGGCCGAGGGGAGTATGCCCTGGACAGGACGGCAGTCCGTCGCAGGATGTACAGTTACAGATAGAAAAGAAAAATTATTTTAGTATTGCCTAGGATTTTTTTAAAGCATGTGACATTATTTGTTTAAAAGTATTTCCATGTCTTCTATTTTACTCATATTTCTGATACGTTCGCCAAAGTTGCTCAGGAATTACCAGATGTTGGCAGCGAGAGAAGAAATGGTGGCAGCAGAGTATCGATTTGAGATTTGGGGTTTCGCAGAAGTGCATAATGCTTGAAACTCGGACTTAATTGCTGCACAAGCTCAAGGTTACCTCTGGAAAATATGTATGCAGAACGGATCCGTGTTCTTTTAATGTGCCTGCTCCATATGCCTAGGCATGCCTGCTCGCTAGCTCCACCGGCTGCATTAACTTAATATTCTTCCTCTCAGCTGCCGCTCTCCTTTTGGCCTTTGTGTTTTACTGCCAAATTAGGGACCAGTAATTGCCAATTATGCTGATTTTTATTATATGGCTTTACGAAAAACTGGACTAAAACAGAGCATATTTCATTTCGGCCACAGATGGCTGTAGACACTTGGACCTTTAATGACATAACAATGAGCCAACTGAAACACAGATAAAGACATGAAAAAATGACTTTTCCGGAACAGTTTGTCTCCTGACATGTTGATGGGAGCAGCATAATCTACCAAATGCAGATCATTGAACTTCTTTGATTTCTTTGTTTGGTCTTTTGACCTCCACACAGATGTAGTTGTGAACAGGAAGTAGCTGTAGAAAAAAAAATAGGATCCCATCTTTGGGGTAGTTGTTTTGCATTACTTTTAATTTTTAATTAAAGTGTGCCATATTCCAGCAATGTGCGAAGAATGATGATTTTAGAAGTGGCTCTTTGTGTAATTTGCTGAGCTTCACTCAGCAGATTTACCAGTTTACGGAGCCCGACAGAACCTTGTGAGCTCAGCCCTTCCCAAAAAAGTGCTAAGTAAGAGTGAGTCACTGCCTGGACTGTTGCTCCTAATTCTGTTGTTGCTAGAAACAGTCAGTGAAGCAAAGACAACTCATTTATACATACACAAACACGGCCACTTATTGTGGCCACAGCGTTGATAGAATGGCTGCTTCGATGGCCTTGCCGCTGTGATGCACTTGACATGAAGAGCAGCTGGATGACATGCTCTTCGGAGGGATATGTGAGCTGCGTTCTTTTATATGCATCTCACTGTTCATATATGCATTGTATATTGGACAAATAGAACTATTAAATAAATAGACACACGCTAAGCGAATGACAGTCCACTCTGCCCGTGCTGGCTGTGCTGTAATTGTGCATTTCACGTGAAAGACAAGCAGAAATAAAGCCGTGAAGGAGTTAAAGGCGCTTAAGATGGCAATCAATAAAGAAAATGAGAAGGAAAGGCAGCCTATTAAAAGAAAACAGCAATTATTTGTGCTCCCGGGTGGCGCATTGTGTCTCCCTGTGCAACATAAAAACCCAATGTCAGTAAGACCATGTTAATGGCTTCCACAGGCTCCCCCATATTTGTGGGTGTTGGGGGGGGGGGGGTGAAATACCTCGAGTGTACAAGCAAAAGAAATGTGGTGTATGTTTTGCTCTTTTCCCCAGTTCTGTGGTACCACAAACAATACGTTTATGAAAGCTTTGAAATCATATATAAAAAGCAAAAATTCTGTTTGTAAAATCTGTGTGTGGGTTACATTATAAAAGGTCTCTAGGATTTATTTTCACATTTAGAAATATTCATGGACAAGAAATGCATTGTTTCAGTATTCTGAATACTGAATAGTTATTGCATTAGATGTTGTAAAACATGTTTTGATACACAGCATCTGATGTTAAATATCAAATCTTGTACACATTTGACCAGTTTTGTTGCCTTTGCTACAAATGACATTGTTGATTTTCAAAAGGTGTAAAATATTTTCCATGCATGACATCCTGTGGTGTGAAAAAGTGAGAAACGTTTATATTGTAAATTGAATGATGTAATAGTACCTAACCCACCTGCCTATATGGAGCATCCTTAAAATTCAGAAATGGCCTTGTTTCCCTGCATCCAAAAAGGTAGTTTATTGTCTATTTTAAACCAGTTCTCCAAATTACAATGTTTCACGTTGACTCCAACACGTACTTCCGTCCCTATTTGCGGCATCACTGTACTGCATAGGTATAACCTGGCACCCCATGCTCAGTTTGCCAGAATGAGAGAGATCAGATTTCACCCCCATCCTCGTGTTTTAAGCCTTATTGGGCAGGTACCTCTTTAAACATTGCAAATAGGTGGCCTAACAGAAAGGAGGTGAAAGCATTCGATGCTCCTGCTTCTTCTCTCTCAGCAACACAAAGCAGTGCATAATGTGCAATCTGATAAGTGTTCTTGTGCATGCCAGCCCCATCCTATATATCACAGCCCAGCTCAGCTGTGGTTTGAGAGAAGTGAACTCTGGGATTGGTCTGGCTGAAGTTGATTAATAGGCCTGTGAGGGTGAAAGACTCCAGGGCCAAGCTGTAGGTCCATCCTAGTGGCATCTGATGTTGATTGGCTTTGTCCTGTGCGGCTGCGCTGGAAGAGCGGACATTAAGATTAAGTGATGCTGTCGTGTTGAGGAGCACTGCACTGCATCATTCTGGGAAGAGACAGCTGCGGTGGTTAATCCTTCATCACCAGGGGAGTGCTGCCAGCACAAAGATATACAGCCAAAGATAACCCTCCATAACTTCTGCTAAAGATCAGGAAACTTTGAATTCGCATCCATCTGCTTGCTCTTCAGCGAAAGGAGCTGTAGGAAGGCGCAGAATTAAAGGGAGCGACGTGGGATTATCGTAAATGGACTCCCGGCTCCGGCGCTTTTTACCGCTCGTTTGCTGATGTTTTCATTAATCGTTTTAAAATGAATGGTTGTTTATATGTTTCAATACACAAGTTATACCAATAGCTCTCAGAATACATCAAATATTCTAACGCAGCAGAGATGCATCATCAGATGCTACCATTTAAAAACAATGTGCAGAGTAACGAGTGAGTTTCAATGCTTTTGAAATATAACCAAGGAAGGAACTGAATTCATTCTTTTTCAGTGCCATACTAAGGTTTCCGTTCCGCTTTACACGGTCACACAGGCATGTTTTCAATGCATGATGATTGCGTTTACACACACAAAAACATTACACTAAGGTCTCTTGCAGGAGCTTCGTTTATAATGTGTAAGTGGCAGTCCTTTTTATTTTTTCCATTGCCAGACACATACAAAAACAGCGTCTTAATAGCGCTCTATTAGAATATAATGCATAATATTAAAACCTATTAGACTAAAACAGTCTTATGTACAGCTCTATAGAAAGGGAAGTCAAACACAGTTTTATAAAACTAATAGATTTCTTTTTTTGCGGGGGGCAGGTCATTTTTTGCTCCTTCGTTGGTAAACTTAAAGTGACACAGAAGACCATATTTACTTTGGGGTTAATTGAACCTTTTAAATTCACTTCTTTCATTCAGCTCACATGTTCCTCACTGTTTTTAAATTTACTTTTCTTTTGTTGGAAAATATCTAATATAAAACACTGTGTATATACACTAGCGGTGCCGGGTACGTCTCCCCCCCCCCCCCCTCCTCCCCCCTTACATCTATTAGTGGCGTCAGCATATTTTAGACTGCTGGGCTTTGCATGTTTGCAGCTGGTTTGATGCAGCTGTCAGGCTGTGATTGATGAGTATCATCATTTAAAGTGTAAAAGAAAACGTCTCTGTGAGAGGAGACATGATGAAGTGCCGTCTGCTGGGCCGAACAGACACGGCCACTGTTTACCGTCTTCCCTCTCTTCCCTCCCTTCCCTCCCTTCCCTCCCTTCCCTCCCTCTTTCCGCCGTCCTTGCCAGAGTCGAGAAAAGTCATCAGGAGCCGCCTGCGCCGAGCCTCTAGCCCTCTAATATCACTTTGATAGTTGTCAGATCGTATAAAATGTCAAAATTCATGCAGACTGTGTGAGGAGATATATTTAGTGCAGCTGCTGCATACCTACGTAGTACCTCTTGACAGTGACATATTAGTTTTGCTGTCTTTTGCAATCTGATATCTTTAAATTTGCCACCTTGTTAAGTTTTGATTAATGTGATTCCATTTCACTAAAGTAATTGGCTTGGCCTGTTGTAGAAAATAATCAGCCTTTCTACGGAACAAATGCTCGAACATGCTAATGAGGGAGCGAGTTCGTTAAATTGATGGCACGGAGTGACAGTTATTAATGATTGTTATGATAAACAGACGAGTGCGAATCGGGATGAGTCGGGCAAAAGTGACAGTTTAAAAATAACGGATATTGGGAAGTACTAACGAAGTAATACACTGTTAGGAAAACAATCATGCAAGTTGTCAAGGGGAGAAGTGTAATTATACAGCTGCATAGGCCTGCCTCCGAGGCCTGGAACCTGGCTGCTCGCAGTCGCGCGTAGACTCTCGTCGGGAAGAGGCTGCGGAGGGCTCCGCTCTGACAGACGGCTGCCGATTGATAAATTAATTGGGTCTTCTTTAGGACATAAAGGAAACCGGTGCCGCTTATGCTGCCTTTGTTCATCTCAAGGATCCGGTGACCCCGGAAACTGCAGCCTTATGGTTTGATGCACCGTTTTGTGCTCCGTCTCGTCTTTCTTCGCTCCCCCCCCCCCCCCATCCAACAGGGGTAACGGCATTTCCTTTTCTTTTTTTCTTTTACCTTTTGTTTCATTTTATCCTTTGTTTGTTTGTGCGTTTGTTCATTCATTCCTTTAAAGCTAACATTCTCGCTTTGCAACCAATAAAAAATTATACGGCCCTACTTAGCCGCTATTGTTAGAGAATGGGAAGAAGTTGTCTTTGTCTTAGCTGATTCTTATTTTCTCTCCAGTACATACAAAATACAATAGCCTTCCTTTAATTCAGCTGAAATAATTTGTTTCAGCTAAAATACATGACTCGAGTTGCTTTTTTTGGTTTTCTTTCTTTCCTACGTGCACTATGTAGAAATTCTGTCGAAAGGGCCGTGTTGCCATCGAATAATTTAACACGAAAGGGGTGTTTATGTGAGAGATGAACGAAAAACCGTACTGCTTATTTAAAAAAGGAACGCTTACATGGGCATGACCTGAAATGCGGCGCGTCGCCGCCGATCTTACCGAAGGGCTGAACTCACTGGGAGTGCTTTGTTTTGGGATGCCGACCTTTGGATGAACTTTGCGTGGTGTTGATTTAAGAGCCGCAGCGATCAAAGTTTTGTAACTCTATCGCTAGATCTTTGTCTGCAGCATTTGCGGAAAAATGTGCAGTCTAATCTTTCTGCAGAATATAGATATCTTTTTTAACGATTTCACATAAGGGCCTTGAATCAATATCAGGACAGTGGCAGTGTATTAGATGTGAAAGTACTGTAAATTGAATTATCAACTATGTACACTTATTGCGCAGAAAGTTTTTAGTAGCCTTTTCATGACCGTGGGTCACATTTTATGTTTTTCATATTTGTCACTTTTATATCAGTTTCTCCAGTGTTACCAGTTGTCAAGAAGCATTCGAAAAACTGTACACTCCTTAACAAAGGGTGTAAAGCTGAAATACTATGTTACTTTATGTGCATTGTCACATTTGAAATATAATATGGAGTTCCCAGCACTGTAATGAATCGCAGAGATAAGCAGAAAGGAGCCTCTCATTCTCTATTGTTGTGCTAAACAGGACGCACTTCCTTCATCTTTGCCTTTTTTGTGCATGCCAAGATAGCCTTAGCTCTCATTACGGATACTGCTGAAAGGGGCACTGTAAAAATTAGCAGACTAGCGCGCTTTATGCCGTGATCTGTGGTACAGAAGGTGCCGGAGGTGCCTCTCTTCTACTCATCCCTTTGCCTGTGCGATTGCAGTTATCGAAACACAAACTTTTACAGTAATTGTGGAATTTGCTTCTTTCTACCGGAATAAGGCGATTTCTGCGGCTTGCCATGCGGACAGTGCTCGGCACTTCATATGTGTTCGGATGCTCCCGCGTGACGAAAGGCCTGGGGAAAAGCACTTTTCTTCTAGCGCACCTTTTTCTTTGCTTCACTTCCCATCTTTGTGTTCCAGTGCTGTTGGTTAAAGAGCTTTAGTTGTGAATCTTGGAGGGTAAGTCTTTCCCAAAATGACGCACGGATACATTTAATGTCCACTTATTAATGTCTCTGACCCCCCAATGTCAGGTTTTTCTTCAAAGCACTTGCCGTGGCCCATAGGTTACCATGTTAAATTAGCTCTCTTAATATAGACAGGAACTTGCTAATGATCACATTTGTGACTGTGTCAAAACTGCATAGCTGAGATTAATGGTTATGAATGCATGACCTAACCAGGAATGCTATTGCTAGAAAAATTAATTGCGAATCATCTATCAAGATCTGTAAGCACCTAAAACTCTTGTATGTTTTTCTATTTTGATAATACCAGAAAAGAAAAGTTTTTTTTAATCACTTGAATTGTGACTTAGTCACTTTTTTTCTTTAGCTGCTTTTCAAAGTGTGGGAACTAACTGCTGGATGGTTTTTCATACTTTGACTCTAACTACAGTTTCAGTTTAATGTGCTTCTTTTTCCACTTGTTACCGAGAGCCACCTGCAGGAAAAGATGTACCAGGGTACATGAGCCAGCTCCAGCAAAAAGGTTTTTTTGTGTTTGGCAATTTTGTGCTTGCCAGCATAGAAAGAAATTTGTATCAGCTCAGCTTTAATTACACATTAAAGAAGAAAAAACACTCACAATACAGGTAGTCCTCAATTTAAGATGTGGTTCTGTTTCGCTGACTTTGTCGTAAGTCGTGAATCCCTTCTACTGTTTTATGTAAACTACAAGATTATATGAACATGCATGAGTGCTATGTTGTTTGTTTAATAGGGCTTTGCTACTTTGGGCTACTTTCACTTTAATTTTTAAATCTCTTTTGTTTCTTGTTTTCAGTATCGTTAGAATACTCACGTTTTTGCTTGCTAGCAACTGAAGGAAAAAAGTAACTTGAAAGGAATCAAAATATTATGTAAATAGAATAACATTTTTTTTTCCCCCATAATATGCAGTGACAGATAGACGTGCGGCTGAGTCCATCAGAAATATGGTGCCTTGCTTGGCCAGACGGAGCGGTCATTGTTAAATGTTACACCCGAACGTTGAAACTTATAGTAATATAATAAGGATGATTAGATGGCCGTTATAAGTCTGCATTGTAGTAAACCACATATAAGTGGAGGACTACTTACTTGTAAATCGTATTTCATTCTCACCACTGTGTGGACGTATACTGACTCCTGGCACGGCCCTCTAAGTCACTAACATTGTCCTATATCCAATTAATGTTTTCATTTTTAAAATAACAAGTGAATGATTTATAGTGCTACCGTTCACAGAAAAGTATGACTTTGTGAAGTGTAATTAGATTGAAAGCCTTTAACATTTTACTATAGTGGGGAACCCATGAGGATGTACACTACCCAGCATAGATGGCACTTTGCGCAAACATTGCTTTGGCTTGTGGCCTCTTCCAATTATCGTTTTGTTTCCGGTTCAAATATTGTGATTCCCATTCATATGGAGCCTATCCGTACATCTTCTTTTAGCCCAACTGCTAGGTTACGTGCCCCAAGGGGTTCCAAAAAGCAACAAAGCTAACGTGGTTAGTGCTGGGTGACTGTCATTGTTTCTAGAGAAGCTGTCACTTCTCAGTTTTGGTGAGGTGTGAAATAGTGTTGGCCTGATGTCTTAAGTCACTTGCAATTAATGTGCACCAGATACGCTGCCACTACAGCTACGCTTTGGGAACACGAAGAAGACACTTACGTTACTCGTCGTTATTTCGTCCCCTTGCTGACTGCATTCCTGGAGTCCAGATTTCAGTAGCCACTTGGATTGCAGATGTGCCATTTTCACCTGTCATATTCTCACTCCCGGGATGTTTGAGATGTTTGAGATGCGGATAATGCGAAATGAAAAAGTAAAGCAGCAAAACGGACACCAAGGGCAGTTTATCTTTGAAATGAATGTTCCTTTCCTTTATATTTGCGTGGTTTTATCAAATAGACAATCATTTCATGAGAATAAAAAGAGGACATGAAGGTTGCTGTTTTTATGTCCTAAACAGAGGTGAGGGAAGCACATGCAAATGTCACTCATGGCATGACGACGCTCCCTGTCAGGTCTCCCCCGGGCCTTTTCTTACTGCTGACTCCAGCCGGGAGATGAAGGTCACATGCAGCTGAAAGTTCACACAGCTGCTCGCTGTCACTGTGGACTTGCTTCAACACAGTTCCTTTGGCAGAACCTTTGCGCCACGTCTCCAATCCCCATCTCGTCTCGTCAAGCAGCTGCTTCGGCTGTTATCCGTGGGCTTCGTGAATCCGCCATGATCCGAACTCCCGGCGCTATCGTAATGAATTTAATCGGAATGTGGTGCCCGTGTCGCTATAGTGCCAGCGATCATTACACTTATGTAAAGTCTGAGGATCCTTGTCAGCTCTTTATTTATTTATTTATTTATTACACTTCTGCAGTTTTGAGGTTTCGTCTTCCGTTCTACAGTAAGGAATGCTTTTTGCCCCATGTTTCCCACTAAATATTCCAAATCCTTGTCGCAGACACCGGCACGCAAAGCTTTCTGACGTACGTCTGATGTACTCGTTCGCTTTCCTTAACCGTTTGTCCAAGTCGGGGTTGCTGCAGTGCACAGCCTATCCTGGAAGCTCATGGTTTGAGGCTAAGGAGGTGAACCCTAGAGGAGGTGCCAGCCCATTGGACTCTAGACTGCGGGAGGAAACCCGCGCAGACGGACAGAGGAAAACACGCAAACTCCAGACAGACCGAGTTGGATTTGAGCCTATGTTCAAACAGGCCGGATGCTGTTAAGTAGGAGCGCTACCCGCTAAGCCACCGTGCCACCCACACATAACATCTGGAGGTTGTTTAACATTGATAAGTTGAATACTGAGCTGACCTCTTTTTTGGAACTTTTATTACCTCAAGTTAACTTCGGTAACTTAACTTGATCTTTGCAACCGCAACCGCGTCCTTGCTGTTGATGTGCATTGTATACGAACGCAGGTTAGGTACTTGATTTCCGCTTGCATGACATTTACCTCTTGTATCCCTTTCTTCTGAGTGGTGATGCGAGGGCGATTATGCCCATTAGTCCTATCTTTATGACAGAATCCCTGAAAAATTCATCCTTTGTGCATTGCAGCCACACTTGTACCCTGTTGAATGTTGCCTCACTTCCATGTTATGTTCATCTGGAAAGACAGCTAGTGCTATGTGCCCGACTTCACATCCACTTTCATTTTTCATACTGGAAGAAAACATGTGAATCAGACAATTGAGTATATTAGAATAACACCACTGATTACTAGTCTTTATATTTCACTTTTTGTTCCATTTCAATGTCTTTCTCAGAGCTTGTGCAATTGCTGGAGCTGCTTGGCGATCCACCTTATCACTTCTCATGATCTACGAGGTCACTTGAAGCGAAATGAGGTTTTTCCAAAGTTCTGCTTGGTGACTCCTGTTATTAGTATTGCTATAATAATAATAATAATAATAATAATGATAATAATAATTCATTGCTTAGTTGACACTTTAACCAATGTGACTTACAGTATTAGGAGTACCCAGTAATACCTAGGGTTGTGATAACTGAATAATAGTTTGTAATAATATATGAATAACGAGGGCAATGATTTATATTAAAAGACTTGTTTTTGCCTTCCTCCCTTTTCTACAGAGTACATTTGTTAAACGAAAATAATTGCACTTTCAAAAAATATGCATATATCATTTTATGAACATATCAAATGTTTCCTCTTTTCACTTGGCCTGTTTGGCTTCGGTGTGTTCAAAATCAGTTTTTTAACGCATACTGGCCATTTCCGGGTAGACATTGTCGACAGCGTGACTCGTCAAAGCCTGCATCCGATGGCTGTGAGCTGATGGAGGACTCTTGGCGCTATGGGGAAGGGTCCCATCTGGACTTGCGTGAAATTCTCATTCTAACCCTAACCCTAACCTGGGAAAGCTAAAACGGAGAACGCTCTTCTTACATGCATCGAGTGCGCGCTACATGCTAATGTGAAAAAAGTTAAACTTTTTGTGAAGATAATGAATACGGTATTCTTAATTGGAAAAATGCCTTTCATGCAAACCATCTGGTTGCATCTTGTTTACAGTGCACGGCTGCCAGGTTTTGCTTATTAATCATGCTTACACAAGTATCTTAATTACTCCCTGTGTAGCTGCTCTGTCTCGAACTCAGAAGTTGACCTTTCTCTTTTTATTCCTTTAAACCATTAATCATGGGAAATCAACGCTAACGGGGCAGAGGCGCGGAGCAGCTACCCAGATTTTTCAGCACACGCTAAGTCCCAAACAGACACGTACTGCAACTGATTTAGTGCCAGCGTTCAGGCGTAGCCTAATTAATGACTTGCATATGCACGCGTGTTTGCCGGAGCTGTAATGTAAGCCGGCTTCTTGTTCCTTCGGCGTCCGTCTCGCGCGAAGCTGGCTTATGTCAAGCGTGCCGGCTATGTGAGGGCAGTATTGTTCTCCCGCACTCAGATGGTTCACTCGCGCGAAAGCAGCTGAGATTTGACAAAAACCATCTTACAAGCCAGTCGCTGCAAAATAAGCCCCTTTTAAAGGTAATAATTAAATTAGCGGCGCTGCACAGAATGATGTTTGTGTTAAGCACGCTTTCTGCCGTGAGGCCGGAGGAGGAGGAAAAAGTGAAACGCTGTACCGCTTGTCAGCATTTTATACTTTTTACCGTGTAGCTTTTTTACAGGGTGCAGTATTAGGGAATACAAAGAGAGGGAGAGAAAGACACCAAGCCGTGGCATGAAAGAAGCCGAACACAGAGATGTTGGCAATGCTGCCGGACTGCCGATTGACAAGTGAAGGTTTCTCTTTAGTGGGCAACTGACATGTTTGACGCCCCTGCTGAGTGAAAGCTGTCATCCGTCAATCAAGGACAAGACCGTCACTCAATTACGGCGTTTACTTGGGTTACTGTAGTGCCACAGTAATGTGTAAAAATGCCACGGAATGAACGTGGAACTAGGACTCAGAAATATACATCCGTTTCCTTTTGTTAATTAAACTTGATCTTGTTTTCTTCACAATTGCACTATGTGACTGTAGACATTATTCAAAATTAAAAGTTATTATCTCAGTTGACATGTTATGAGCCTGGAATATATCAAAGTGATTTATGGTTCTCCCCAATTAAAGTTATTTATGACATGCAAGTAATAGCATTATTAATGTCAACACGTCTTCTCTTTTGCACCTACATTCCTGATAGAAATGTACAGGAAAAGAACGTAGAGAACGTAGACAAATGCATAAGTAAATATTTCTTTGCGGCGCACAGTGAAAACAGGACACGTGTCCTATGTAAGTAAGTTGCGTTAAAATGCCGCCCAAGTGAATCGCTGAAGGCCCTTTTTTGCGAAGCTGCTCTGATAAAAATGTGCAACTTGCGCTAAGCAGCAGTGTCTCCTGTAATTGGTTATCTTGATTCATTCCCATGAGTATGAAATGGATGATTAAGTACAACCCTCGACAGAAACATTTGCACATGGTGTACACATTGAACTCATGAGTATTGTGTATTATCTACCATTAGTTTGGGGATATTACCAGACCAGCAGATAATGGATTCTGTGAGGAATTATTGAACTGACTCACACACTATGCTTTGGTTAAGTGATAATGGAGAAACTAAATTTGCATGTAAGTGTTTCATTTATTTATTAATTTCCCCCTACTCATGTTTGTAGTGTTCCCACTGTGTTTCACGGTTTTTTTCTAGGAATGACTAAAGTAAAGAGCTGCATTGCGTTACGTCTAGTATTTTTACCATGGCTATTCCAAGCAAGGGAAACGGAACGAAAAATCCATTAAAATCGGTTATTCAAAAAGTCCGTTGTTTAAGAATATGGAGCTGATTTCTGCAAAGGTCCAAAACCGACAATAAAGGAATTGATGGTGAAGTTAAAGTATCGCCCAGACTTTGTCCCAGTAAGACACTTGTTTGTGTAAAGTGTTTTGGTTGTATTGTTATTTGATGAGCGCACTGGCAGCCTTCGTAATGGAAGTCTCTGCAACCTAATGCCTGAGCGTCCAAATCACTTGGAAATACTGGTGACACCTGGCTTTGTGCTCTCATATCACCGAAGTCAACTTTATAATTCTTTTTTTTTCCTTCTCCCTCAAACTCTTACGCGCAAACATTTTAGGAACTCGATTCCACTTCTGCGCTGTGCGGCAGATTGAAGCCCACATTCCCAATGAAATGGGATACGTTTAATTTTAGACAAGCTTCTGGATGGCAAAAGGTATGTTTGTCATAATTAAGTCATTAGTTTGACTAGCATATGATGTGTTGGCACGAACCCCTGCGAGGCTCTCCGCCAGACGTGGCCAAGGTGAGAGCAACTGTGCTGCTGCCAGCTTTTGTGGAACATCATGTCCATGTGACGACGTGGTACTGCGCAGGACACCTTGCCCATTACTGGAGCCTTTTTATTTCTGCATTTAACATGAAATCAATTCATAGTGTTTACATGTAATATTTATCCATTAAACTGATGCTTTCCTACAAAGTGATTTAGTGCTGAGAGGCTTTATCAAAGAACCACTGTTTTACTGCACCAGTTTGTAATATGTACCTTGTTCTGTGGTGCTATAGCAGAAGGTGGGATTCAAACCTGGCAGCATCGATTACTAGGCAACAGCTGTAACCACTACACCACCTGCTGTCCAATAGTAGCTGTGTTTTTGACAGATCCTTTACTTCATACTGATGTGCATTTTTCTGGAATTTTTCGCTTGTTTTTGGACCCCAAGCCTTTTTTTCTTTTTCTTTTAATCACCCTTTAAAATATGTCACTCTGTGCTTTACTATTTTGAACATGGTAAACACCTTCTTTCATAAAGTATATCCAGGTGACAACTTTTGACCCAGTTGAAATAATATGCTTTGAAGTGACGGTAAACATTTCTATTAATTTAATTGCTGTCCTCCTGCCAACATAAACATACCTGAAGGAGCGCCATTCCTAAAATTAATCTGACAGGCAAATCAGTGCCTGTGTGTGAGGTCTCGCTCTTCGCAGGAATCGGCTTGCGTGCGTAGGCTCCGGCTTTGCCGTGAGTCGGTGTGTCGGCGCGAACCTGCCCCTCACGCTGCTCTTTTCTGAGCCCGAAATACATGGAAAACGGCCTCTTTCACCCCAAAGTTGTCACTCTCCAGTGTAATTCTGCTCTTCTGAAGACTGCATGCTGTGAATAATGAAATGTTGTTAGCCTCGAGACACACCGAGTAAAGCAAAACATTGTGGCGTGAGAGCTGTAATTACCCACAATGCACTGCAGTTCGGGGAGAATTGTTTCTATATGTGAGTGGCATTCTAAGTTTTTGCAATATAGTTTCTCTGATTTTCAGTGAGACCACAAAGCTTCGTAATCGGATTACGCCGTATTATTGTTATTATTATTACTGTACTATTATTGTCATTGTTATGATAATAATAGTAATGACAATGTTTCTTTTCCCTGGCCTCTTAAGACAAAATCCAAGCTAGATGCAATATATTGTTCTCGTATTCTTGTTTTTTTATTTGCTTCAGTGCTGTTAATGTTAAGTTAAGCCTTCATTATTACAGCTGTGTTTTTCACGCTACCCTGTGAAAGGAATATTTCTGGGATTTCTTTCGTTTTCTAATTAACATGATTTATAGTCCCTGTCGTTATAACTCAACATAACAACAAAGAGAAGAGCAGCGCCTCCTCCGAAAACTGTAAACGCTCTTTGGCCAATGGGGCTTCCGCTGTGTTGGCATGGAGTCAGCATGCAATTGTAAATTCAGCTACTATGCATTGAAGTGCTGACCCCTTACATCAGAAGGTCAGGAGTTCAAATCCCAGTCTGAAGAGTTGAAATCTGGGGTTTGAACTTCTGACCCTTTAATTTAAAGGGACAAGGGCTGGGAATCCTGCACTTATCAGTGCCCCCTCTTGGGCTCAGGACGCCCCTCCGTGCGCGAAGGAGGCTTGGCTCTCGGTGCGCTGACGTGAGCCGCGGCCGCCTCGCGACGCCCGGCCTGGAAATAAAGCTCAGCCTGTTGGCAAGCTCACGTTTCATATTGGCACACTTTGGAATGACATTTCCATTGAGGTAACGCTTCCCTTCAGCTCTCTCTGCCTCTCTCTCTCTCTCTCTCTCACACACACACACACACACACACACACACACACACACACACACACGCAGGACGGCATTCATGCTATTATTCAAGCAAATTATTGCCTCCTGGAGTGTCTACTACTAGTCGACACTCCAGCCGGACTCCACATGTACCGTGCTGTTCGTCTCTGCCCTCCATTTACCCACAATACACTTGCTCTCCTGCTATACTTCAAAAATATTTCCAGTTCTAGGGTTGCAAATGCATGGTGGATCACAACTGGTGCTGCTCAAGTCTTGTGGTACACATTGGAAAAAGGCTATACTGTAATGCTGGCTTAACGTGTAAACGTTAAATGGGCTCTCTATTTTATTGCATCTAAGGGTTACGGGGCAAACGGAGCAGTTTCCTGGTATTTGCTTACTGTCTTTTACCTGTTTTAACCTCTATTAAATTTGCAGTATTTATTCAGGCAAACTATTTCCTTGTTAAAACAAGAGGGAAAAATTAAATGTCTACAAGTAGATTTTATGATCCGATACAGAATGCCATTTGCTCGGGGTTGATTTACTGCCTGCCAATGTTTGTGTGCTGAAGGTTTTACAACAGTAGCTCTGTTATAGTTGTCAGCTTGTTGAGAGCTTCTCACCGTGATATTTTCTGCCAGCGTGTGTTTGTTATGAAAACATTAATACAAATCTACTGTTTATTGATATTGGCTATGAAAAATGTCCAGCACCAAAAACAATGTAAAAACAGAAAACGAAAGTAACATTTTTGCGATATAATTTGCGTCGAAAGATTCAGCTGTGGGTTACAGTATAATGTTTTGTTTTCCCTTCCGGTTTCACACGCATTTGAGCGACAGCACGGTAAGAATGAAAGAACTGACGCGTGGAAAGTGATGGAGAACTTACCCAAATGCTGCAGCGAGTTGCAGTGTGCGGTGTTAGTGTTGTTGGCGGTGAATGAATGCGTTAGTGTTATCTTCACGGCTCCGTCCCCCCCGGTGACGGTGTCGGGAAGATGTTACCTCCCTAGGAAAGAGAAGAGCGTATGAACCTGAACCCAGTTGCTGCCGGCCCGAAGAAATCCCAGCGTGCACCGAGACGCGACTCCTCCGGTTATGTGGAATTTTGTTTGTGCCTGCAACCGTGGCAGGCTGTACGTACACCGTGTGTTAATGACTGATTTATCGTTTACTAGAACCTTGTTAATTACATGCTGTATTCACCCGGTGATGTATTGCTTTTAATTCTGTGCCCGAAAGACTCTTTCTTTGGTATATGTGGAATTCCTTCTAAAGGAAAGAGAAAGAACAGGAAAGGGTTTTTTTTTTTTTTTTTTTTTTTTTTTTTATAAAATAACCTGTTGTATGTTAATCATGACGGAATATTTCACGACCAGTGAGCGTGACCATTTTTATGCACTTAATATTTTTTAGGCCCCAGGACATTCCCAGCGAAACACTGACCCTACATATAATTTCAGTGACGTGAAGCATACGGAGACAGGCGGGAGCAAAGAAGTCAGTAGTCAGGATCAACAATATCTATGTTTTGTTTTTTCTGTTTGTGGATCTCCCAGCCCAATGTTTCTTGTGACACGTCACTATTTAAATCTTCATTTAAAGCTACACGTATCTTAAAGTAAACGCATCCTTCATGAATGTTGTCCTGCGTTCAAGAATGAGACGCAAATGAAGTTGACGGGCATCAAGTTTGGACTTTTCAAATTACTACCCACCAAACTGTTTATATAGAATAGGCAAACCCAGTGTCCTGCATGAAAAAGTTGAGTGAAAGTTTGAAAAATGTAACCTTTGTGGCAAATGAGGATAGTTTGAAGGCATTTTTTTCTTCTACTCTTTTTTTTTTTTTTGTTTACCAATTTGAATTTTAGTGATAAACTATTGCACAAACAGTAAGTTCACTGAGCACCACAGTCACACAAAGTATGGAGATGTTAGGCCAACCATAAAGACATGTGCCCTGATGTGCTTACTGTGAACCAGCCCTCTTTTCAAGTGACAGACTTTAGGCCTCGTTGAGCGGGACGTATTGTGCCTAGAGGAGGGTGCCGCTCGCTCGGTTCCACGCTCGGCCCCAGAGCCTCCCTGCTGACCGCAAGTGTCGCCCTGAGTGATGGGGGGGGGAGAACCTCAGCCTTCTCATCCGAGGAAGAAACGCGGCCGATTTGTGTTCTCCGGGCCTCCTCCCCACAGACAACCGCAGCAACGTCGCAAGGATTCGAATCCAGGTCTCTGAGACTGAACACAACGCTATTTATTTACAGCTCGCTACAGAGGGCCACAGATGATTGACAGTTAAACAATGGGCTGGCAGACGCCGGGACATCTCGGGTCTCTTGCGTTCTCTGCTCTTTTAATGGATGCATCACTTCTAGGTTCAGTTTCATGGAGGAGCAGTCAAGATTATTTTTCTGGTTTTGTGAACTTTAAGTCACTGTATTTGTGAGTGAAAAATTAGTTTTTGCTATTGATAAAAGCTTTTATGCTCTTGAATAAAATGAAAGGTGTCCGTGTGCTTAATGTTCAACCTGTAACTTTAACAGCTGTGTTTGAGGTTTAGTTTTTGATATACCCTGGGATTCGATCTTTATGTTCATGTATGAGAGAACGCAAGTGGTCTGTCCTTGATAGAGGAGATTGTGCTCCTGTCAATGACCGAGGGACGTGTCCCGCTATCAGAAACTGTCTGGTCAAACACCCGTCACTCTGTCGCACACTGCAGCACTTTCAAAAGTTTCCTCAATTTATGTCTTGCCGTCATACTCGGCCATCATGGGCACTTGAGTAAAATAAAGGTACAAGTTGAACTGGACATGTTCATTGAAGCATTTGACTCAGCCATGTACTGAGCGAAGAAAGAAGTACATAATGTACTTTAAAGCCATTTCTTGTTTGGGGGATATTTTGTAATGATTCTGTGCTTTTCTGAAGTGCTCAGGTAATGTGACCCGGTGTTTACCGTTTAAACTCGGCGTGCCGTGTTTTCCATCAGTAGTGTTGAGCACGTTGCGTGTGGGCTGTGGTAGCATGCGTACAGGGAGAGTCCGAGAGAACGCATGGTAACAGCCACTCTGGATACCGTAGTGAGGTAAGTTACCATTACTGTGCCAAGAACTCAGGAAGGCTGAGCTGTTGTTCCCTTTAACACGGTGCTTAACATGACATCTTTGGTTACTTCAGAAAGGTGTCCATCTTTATAATTTGATGAGAATTGTGTGCTTCTTTGGAGGAAACCACTAGCTGAGCAGCAAAGCAAGAGTGAGGCGTCCTAGTGACCGAACGCAACTCAACACGTGTGACGACGCTCAAGAGCTCGATGGTTTACACACTGAGGTGCCTTCCGTCTTGTCCTTGAGCACATGCTCTGTCTGAGAAAGTGAGAGCTCCTGCTGGGCTCCTGCCTGTTGTCTCCTTCCTGCCTTGTCCCATATCCCGGTGAACTCCTGGAGAACTTTCCCTGTTTGATCCTGACTTTTCACACCCTGCACATTTCCCGTAATTTCACCGTGGTAAAACCGCCGGTGCTACCGGCGGATGCTCTGCAACCTCGTGCTCCTTCACCCCAATGCATTCTGCGTTACTCTAATTCTGACACCAACGTTTACAGTGCATGAATCTATGGATATTGATTCTGTGCAAAGTTTTGGAAGAAGTTTTAAAAGACGAAAATTGTCTTGAGGGGAAACCGTGTTGGCTAAAGTATCACTACAATGAAACACTAATGCACATTGGAGGTTGAAAAAATAAAATAGAAGTGGTTGTGTCTGCTGTGAACATTATTTTCCATTTTGCATAACAACGTATCCAATTTATTTTACTATATATTACAATAAAGGTGTGCTTTAATCTTAATCCACGAACAACACGGCCACTTCTTTAAGAAAATATGTCTGAGACTCACTTTAATCCTAGAACATATCACCTCTCTTAGAAGAGTGATTTAATTTATGGAAGGATACAACTCATTTTATGAGCAGCCAGACGCACTTTAAATTAGGTGTCACTTCAGAAACATGTGCCCTGTTACAGAAAACAGAGATATTCCTTTCCTACTTGCTTTGACATTTACTACGAGAGCTTTCGTTGACCAAAACTGAGACTATTTATTCTTGCTTTTTTGCTGTTGTAGTTCTTTTGTTTGTATGCCTGTCTCTTTTAATATTTTATTTGTTTTTAGTAAATGACCTTTAAATCATGAAAGATGTGTGTGCTATGTATGTTTTCCGGACTTCGTACTGTATTGTATATAAGCTATACTAGACACAAACCTTACGTGTAAAATGTATATTCCACAGGACGTACATATAGTAGCCTATATATACATACAGTGAAAAAGTATGTCTTTCAGATAATCATGTGCATTGTTTTTGTCTGTGAAGGAGACTTTAATGATACATGGAGACATGTGCAACTTCATAAGTAGCTCAGTGCCTCCTTTTGTGTGCATCATTTGCTGAGCCTCACACACGATACACGCAAAATCCATGTGGGGGTACTCTGTGCACTCCTTGCTGCTCCCCAACTTATTTTAGAACCAAAAATGAAATGAAGAATAGATAATAGATGTACTTAATTGGCCACAGGATGAAATCAAACCAGTGTGTTACGTTGTGAAAGGTGGATGTTGATTGATTTAATCTGTTGCTTGTGTCAATACGGTAATACTAATAGTTGAAAGAAGGTGCTGGACTCTGCTGTACGGCATCTTTGACGCTGTCCGTTGATCCTTGCTGAGTGGTTCTTCTCCGGAGAGATGCCAGAAAGCTCCAGTCTTTCTGTTCCCTCCTAGTGATGTGTTGAAATATTTCATCCAAAATGAGGTGCCCCTTTACACTCATGTAATTGTGTTATGTGGCGCACTAAACACCTTCTGCTTTCACAATGTGAAGCACCAAGGTGACATTATAGCTGAAGTGTACGCTTTCCTATTAAACCATCATGTAACATTGTATTTTTTCCCGAAGGGTTATGGATATTCATTATGTCATATAAAAACATGGATGTTTGTGGCCGAAGTGCTTTCGACCTCTTCGGATTAACCGGAGCGCAGTCCACGGAGGCTAATGTTGTAGAACTTTCATACTATATAAATATGGTCTTCTCTTTACGTATGCTTGTTTACAAATACGTGCTTCGTCACGATCGATTAAACGGCGTATGTGCACGTGTAGCTTGCGTAATGTGCGTGTCCCTGTCCCTCTCGGTCACCCTGGTGAAAGGCGTCAGCTAAAAAAAAAAGACAGTAAATACAGTAAACGAGTTCATTAAACATGCCTGTGCAGATAGATGTGTGTTGAAGATTTCGACACGCTTACTTTTGTGACGGCGGTTGTTGGGCTGCACGAGCAACGGGTTTTTGACCGCTTATGGGAAAACGCGACGAGTTTCGACGGCGGTCGCCCCCGCTGTACTGTTAATCGGTACATTATTGCCGCCTCTCTTTTCTCCCTGTCAACGTGAATTCTACCCCAGGTGCGTGTGGGTTCACACGAGGAGCACCCAATATTATAAGGCAACAATAATGAGTTTCCCTCTACTTACGATGGATCTGTGTGATATACTACTTGCAATTAAGCATGGCTTGGTGGTTCAGTGATTAATGTTTATACGATTCCTAAAGGAGCAGCGCAGAGCCACTGTCACATCCTTCATGGTGTTTACAGCTTCACACGTATTAACAGGAAGATGGAGAGGGCCATTTACAATTCCGTAACCTTTATGACAGTGAACTCTTTAATCAACATTTTATTTCCTTTGTAACACTTTTAGTCATCTACAAATGTCAAAATAAAATAGGGCCATGAAATATTCAGAATCAGCATGTTAAAAACAGATGTCTGTGATTTACTTGCCTGCACTTTTGCATTTGTTTTTGTCTGGGCTTTTAATTTTTTTTTATTTAAGGTTTTCCCCCTGCAGAAAAGAGACATTCTAACGGGTCTCTGTCGTTTTGAGGAAAACAGGGACGTGACAGTAGATGAGCAATGTTTACCTTGCTCTTTAACATGTACACCTGATTTAATTGGACTGTTTCCTTTTACCTTTCTCTGTTATACGATGTGCGTAGGCGGAGACGGACGCAGACGGCAACGCCGTACAGATGTGAAGCACAACTCCTCGACTTCGCGCACAGCGTTTGGTTTTCGGGATTTGGATCGAAGCTGTCCGGAGGAGCGGTCGGGGGCGTTTCCCGACGCTTATAAAACAATGCCGGGCTTCACCGTTCACAGAGGCAAAATTAAGTAAGATATCACTATTAGATATCATTTAGATTATACTTTTTCCCAAGGTGACTCAATGATTTTCTTGTTTCTACAACAGGGTAATTTTAACCGAATCAGTTGAGAGTAGGTACCTAGATCCATCCGCGGTGCTACAGTAGGAGGTGGGATCCAAACCCGAGTCCCCTGAACCTGATGGTCCCTGTAACCGCAGCGCTAGCTAAATGCACATTTTCTTCGCCGGTATGATGTACGGCACCAGTGAGGTGTGCCATCGCTGGGCGGTTAGAAGTATTTGCTCATGTTCCTTATTGAGACTCTGACTGTCACTAAGCGTCACCGCCGTGGACAGTCGGGCCACGGTTTTCCATGACTGTACACGGAGTCCCGCCGCCCTGCCGGACAGATGGAGGAACCCCGGCGTCGTGGCGCTCGGAGCCCCTTCCGTCCACGCGGGCGCCGCTCCGCGGCTCCGATTGCTTCGTTTCCTCCGCCGCGGAGACGCTTCCTGCGCCACGGCCATTTTCTGTACCCGCCCCCCTCGCCGCGCCTTTCTTTTTGTTGCCTTTGTTTAAGTTTCATGAGCTCAGTAAACCATGGCCTTCAATTCCCCTGTTCTAGTGTTTTCACTTAAGATCAGGAGTGATGAGCAAAAGGTTTCAGGCTCAATCCTTGAGCAAAGGGCTAGCGTGACAGGGATTATTATTTATTTGTCATCTTGGATGTAATAAGCTGTAGGTACAGCGCGGAGAGCTCTTGATTTATTGCTCTGTCGACCGCCACTAGCAGGACGTCTGCTCTAGCGTGCAGGATGAATACCACGCTGTCAGCTCTGTCGATCCGTCTCCGTCTGAGCTCCCTCAGAACACCTTCCCATTTCATGCCAGAATACATAAACAATCTTTCATTATTTTGATGCCTTTTTCGTATTTGTTCTTCACAGAACACGAAGCCTGAATTTATGGGTCGCCTTTACAGTATTTAATTGGACTTCCCGCATTTTCCAGACTTGTGGTTTAACGTGAAAGTGATTTCCTAATCATATTTTGCACCCTGGCTTTATTTTTTATAGGGAACCCAGATGCCAGACATAGCACCGTTCGGTGGGTATTTGCAAATTTATGAGGTACATGGTTTAATGTGCACCGTCTGTAGTTTCGAATGAGCTGAGCGCAGGCAATACAGCACTACTACATTTCCCAACAACATTAAACGTTCAAACGGTTCTGCTTCTTCTTTTATATATAAATTGGAAATCTAACCTTCTATACTGAAATAGCTTGTGCACTTCAACTGCAATTTTCAGCTGTCCTCGCCATATCCCTCTACATTAGTGTCAATTTTAATGTAATGTGCAGACCTGTGCTGCACATGATAGACATCTAATATCATGCTCTCCTGGTGCTTAATGGCATAATAGAGACCCTAGCGTGTTTTGACATGGGGAAATTTAATATTTTGTGCTAAACTGACCCATTTTGTTGCTTTGGTTCCTGCGGTAATCCAACAGGATCCTATAAAATGCCCCATCTGCTCTTCCTAATGCTGTGGGTTGCGTCTTAATCTTGTTAAAATAGCTGCTCCTATGGATAGGGATTATCATATTGAAATATTGCTCAATTGGTTATACATGTTTAAGGAAATCCAAAGTTCTTTCCTCCTCTTTCTTGTATTTTCCATTTCGCCGATATTACCGTGTGCATTGGGAGGGATTTGCTAAAGTGGAACCGACTTTGTAAACAGGGCCGCTTATTTATTAGCGGCTTGATCCGAAAACAGGCATAAGCACGAGGCATCGGGGAAAATGCTCGCGCCGCAAATCAGGGGAAGGGGAGACCGTGGCTGGTGCGAAAGCACGCGGGGCGACAGGAGTTAATTAATATGAGAAATTTGTTTTGTGTCCCCATATAAGAGCGTGCGGAGCTGCCTGTCGCCAAAGTTCCCTCAGCTGAGTGTTTGATGGGTTTTCACACTGTAATCTGTGAGTAATATTGTAGCCGGCCCAGCGAGCCACTGTCGACCGTGTAATAGCAGAATTAATACCGCAGAGTGTTGATCATTAAATACCACAATATCTTTTTCTTCTCCCCCCCCCCCCCCAACCAAATCGCGTTAATGATAAGAGGGAGAAGAACAGCAGCTCTCCTCTCCCACTACAGTCCGCAATGTCATTTGTTATTTCTCAGCTGGACATCTATCAAGTTTATGGGTTAATTTTTCTGTGGATTGTTATTTATGGGCTTTTGTTTGTTTTCAGCCATCATTACTAACAATACGCTTAATAGCAATCATTTGTTATCCAAGGCCGGTGTTGATTCTTCAGATGCGGGCAGTGAACTGAGAATACTCATTTGGTAGCTGAATAAAGGTTTGACAGCGCCCATTTATAATAAGCTCATTCTGCAATGTCCAGCCTATTAATAACATTTTGTTGCTGTCTAATTAGAGTTGTCTGATGTGAATAGTCTCACAGCCATGAACATTTTTTCACTCTTTAGTTTTATGTTCCCCCCCCCATCCCCCCCTCTTTGCTGTTATGAAAAGCAGTGAACATTGCAAAAGCAGCCATGTTTTCAAAGGGACTGGAGCAGCAACACGCCGTGATGCTTTATGTTGTCAAATGGTATCATTTCCGTGCGCTTTTGATTTTCCTCTCATTTCTCTTCGGCGTTGCTCGTTTTCCTTCGGCACGAAACGGAACGGGGCGTCATATGCAACTGCATCTGTCCGTTTTGTAAAAATACTCCAGGAAGTTTGTGTTTGTCGCCGTTGTTTGTGCATCGTGAGTGCGACTAAGAGGAAACGGCGAAAAGATCCCGCTTCAATACGCATTCGTGCTTTTCGCTAAATGTCTCCCAAGTTTATGTAGCAGAGCTGCACATATTTTGAATGTTTATGGATCCTTTTCCGTCACGCACTCCCAAGCTTTGTCGCGTCTGATATATTGTGTGTGTTTCATGGAATGACAGAGGACACTGCTTTTGTCATGAGTGCTTTCATAAATGTATGCACACTGGCACAATATTCTGTGATGTGATTCCTTGATCAAGGTACTTTACCCTGAATCGGTACAGGAAAAATTACCCAACTGTATGAACGGGTAAATTAGAGTATAGCATATATATATATATATATATATATATATATATATAGAGTATCTTAGGAAAAAAAAAAAGAGTAGCTAAATAACAGAAGAAGTAATGCAGCAACATTTAGTCCGGAATATTTGAGGTGTACGGTTGCATGTTGACGAATGTTGACTAATATGTGGAACTGCAGGAAGTTGATGTCAAATGGCCACCGGATGCGGCGGACAAAGACACGGGGGCATCGTCTCTCATCTCTGCATTTTACTACCACTTTTTCGTCATAGGACCGTGCAATCGTTGTTACTGTGCAAGCGGAAAAATGAATACAAACAGGTGAAGTTGATGTGCACCATTCCTGTTCGGCTCTGCGAAGGCTTTGCCGCCGGTGTTTCGTTTTCAGTTACTGGCGGCTAACGGGGGAAAAAAAGGGGCCTCGCAGGGTTCTCCGCTTCTTCTCCAAACCGCGGTTGACGTAGAGCTTATCAACCCTTAATTAGCGATACATTTTCTCCCTGTGATTTCTATTGATGTGTGGGGGGAGACGCGACAAATTGAGCTGCAGCCTGACTGGAGTACGAATCGTTTCGCAGAATCCCCCCTCTCTCTCTCTCTCTCTCTCTCTCTCTCCTGTTCCATCCCTCTGTCTCTCTCTCTCTCTCTCTCTCTCTCTCTCCCTCACCTCCCCCCCCCCGTCTCTGTCTCTCTCTCTGTGTCTCTAAGAAAGGCGAGGAGCAGCGTGGAGAAATGAGGTGCAGCATTAGTGTTTTTGCTTGCCTGTGCAATAGAAAACGACAAGCGTCAGGGCCCCCGTCAGCAGATCAGGGAGATGCAGATGGGAGGCGAAAAAGCTCCCTGGTGGCGGCGGCCTGCCGCTCGGACGTGATTGCGGGGAGCCGGGATGAAGTCGGCACTGACAAAGTGCGCCGATTGATGGATGGACAAAGCCGGGAACTGGATGTGAGAATGGATGAGGGCAGAGGGGGAATTTAACACGGACAAACAGAATGAAAGACAAAGAGGAATTACCTGCTAAAGTATTCCGGCACACAAATCCCACAGCAATTTACTGGCCGCTAACTGAGCACAGGAGGCTTGTTTGCATCTGCACGGGTTCCCCCAACATGTATGAACGCTGTGCCTGTAGCCGGCAGGAATGGGCTGATTTAGCGCAATAAAATAAAACAGCCTGACACCTTTGCTTTATGGCCGTCTAAATATTCTTAAAGCCACCGCAGTCAAAAATACACATTTTTTTCCTCTCTTCATAGCCTTCGTTTACGGAAAGAGCTGGAATGCATCCCTGTGACTTTTTAAGTGTCTGCTAAATAAATCTGACCACCGGACCGTTTAAGGCAGAAAAATGTCAGTCTGATAGATATTCGGAAATTGCACCGTTTCTTTCTTAGGTCTTGACTGCAGGTTCCATGAAATAGACATGTATGTAAAAACAGCGGCTTAAATTGGAGGTTTTTCGGGATGACCTCATTTGTACAAGAAATGTGTCAGCTGGTGGCATCGCGCTTGAGAACTCCAAAGAGAAAGTAAAACCCCACATATTTGTAAATATATACAGTAAGTGGATAAAAACCCGTGGGCCGTAATCGGTAATAGAACATTTTCCCATTTACGCAAAATGACCAAAGTAGAGTTTAACGACCTGCTATAGTAATAGATACCCCTCTTTTTTTACGAGTGTGCGCTAAATTGCCAATGTTTTTTAATTTTATTTCTGTGGCTTAACCTGGGGCGTAAAACAGGCAAGAGTAACTGTAGGATACTTTAGGTGTATTATTGCCTGTAAAGTTTTTAATGAGTCGTGAAGCAAAAAGACGGCGCCAATAACCTCGCTGTCCTGTCCCGCACCTTCGCAGGCAGGCGGGCAGGCGGGCGGGCAGGCGGGCGGGCAGGCAGGCGCCCCGCCCTTGTTTGAGAGTGTACTCTCATTACCATTGTACCTGTACTACATTAAATGTCACGGATGGCGGAGGGGCCCGGAAGATTAAGACTAATGCCGTTGGCCCCAGGAACTCCGATTAGAATCACGCTCATTACTCAGAGCTGGTGACGGAAGCAATTTAAAGCCCTGGTCTTTACAGTACAAGGGGCAGGGCATCACCCTGTCGCGCAGCGGAGTTAACACACACACACCCATTCACTACACTTTCATTATATCTGCCAAGGACACGTGAAGGCCAGCGGGCTGACCGACCGCGGGTCCCGCCGACATACGATGATACGGCGCTTCCTCTTAGTTCCCGTACCTTCTTCGGCCACAAAAAATAGCGCGCCGAGAACCAAAAATCCCTTTTTTCGCTACAATAGCGTAAAAAGAAATGATGACGTTCGATTTTGAAAAGGCTGTCAAATATGAAGGAATGTCAATTACGTCGGGATATTGATCATGAACGAATGAACGAATGAATGATTTGTTAAAAAAATCTCCTCCTAGGGGTGCAAAAATGAAACGTTCAATAGGGACCGCAGCGCGTTTGTCATTTGCTGTCGTGTGACGCTTGCTGTCGCCGGCGAGAAGACGGCCATCGGAAAGCCCCTATGACGACTGGCCGACGCGACGGGACGATGGGCCGGCAGCGGGGGAGCTGTCCGTTTATTCATCGATTGCCACTCGTCTCCGATTGCGGCGGGGGTGCCGGCTGCATGTAAAGTTGACCTCGCGGGTCTTTTCGTGCACGAGACAGAGCGGGGGCTAAGAAGAGCATCGTTCCCTGGGCCAGGGCACGTGCCACGTGTGTTTGCGTGCGCGCTGTAAACAGAGAAGGGGGCGAGTTTCTAATAAATCTTGTCGCGTGTGGAATCATTTCCTTCGGTTGACCTTGCGGAGGCTGGCCGACAGGGCCGCCGAGAAGCGTGCTGTGAAATATGAGTGAGCCGAACACGATGAGCGCCGAATCAGTCTTGTATGTGATTAGCTGCGAAGTCCCGCAAATGTGAATCCCAGCCATTACTCTCCTTTTTGTTCCCTTGCACAATTTATGGTTTCTCAGAAACTTGACTATGCTAAACCGTGTAAAACGTGACGCTGCCTGATTTTTGTTAGTCTCTCTGTACCGTGTTGTCTTTGTTTATGCGCGAAATAACGACAGACGTATGTAGTGCATTTTAATAATAATAGTTCGTTCGTTCTTATTTTCTCTTGTTGACTGCAGTATCAATGTGTATTCATTTTTTTAATGAGATTTTCAAAGATGATCAACATTGAACGTCAGTAAATACTGTGCGTGCAAGTTATACGGAAAAAGTGCTTATAATAATTAATTTTTAATATCACATTGTATTTCAAACTGTACTACATCGAAATTCATTATCTTGTTTTTACATATATTTTTATTGCACATTTGCAGTGTTAAAATATCAGAAGACTGCGATATAAAAAAACAGATATGTGCTGGAGTCTGCAGAGATCTATTGTCATTTATATTAATCTCGTTAGTCACAAGCTTCATCTAAAAGCTGGTGATTATTTTTTAAAAGATGGCAGTTCTGTAATGACTGGAGAAATTAAGGGCTTGCAAAAAAAAAGAAGGGGGAAAAAAAAGCAGGGCTTATTTTGATGTCCCTCTGTGCTGTGAAGATATAGTTACAAGCTGTGAAAAATGGGCTTTGTAGCCTAGAACCCGGCACTTAAGCTCCCTGCTGCTTGCAAGGCAGACCATCTTCCGTGTTTTTCACCCCTTCTTCTTTTCTACAAAATGGGTATCAACAGGCCATGAAATAATCAATGTCGATAATCCATCTTGGGGCCTGTCGATATGTTAATGACTCCGTCTCATCGTTATTGCTACAGAGCCATAAATCATTCCCTTTACCAGAATACTTAGCAGCTGCTGCAGCAAACCCCTGGCCTGGAATAAAACACTGTCTTTTAACAATTAATGTCCAAACACTCTGCAGCTCTGCACCTTGATTGTTTTCAGATTTTTTAGAAAAAGTAGGATGGATTGCAGATCAATAAAACAATAAGACAAAGTGTTTTAATAAAAGGGAAAGTTGCAAGTAAATCATAGTGGTTCTCTGTAGAACACTGCATTCTGGGTAGCAAATAATTGGATGCCTTGTACCCAGAAGTCATTTTTAAGGTTAGAAACATTTGTGTCTGCGAGCTGGAACAAGCCGTGTGCCTGACTAGCTTTGCAAGCGCAAAACCGAGTCCTTTCGCCCAGCCGGTATACTGTGCTCAAAGCGCACGCGAACCCATACATTTGTAGCAAATGAATACAGTTATTATTGTAATTATGATTATTCTTTAGGAGTTAACGCAGAAAGCAGCACAGCCGTTGTATTATTGCCGTTGCACCGCTGCCGTGGTCCACAACGCACCAGCGGAGGATCGCTGGATCACGTGTCTCCGTAACGTTTCTAAAGGCCCACCGACGGCTTGAGGTTACATGAGAACCCGGAGCTTCAGCACAACAACAAAAGGGAAAAAATGAATTGTGTTCGAGTGTGATTTATTTTAGTTTACAGGATGTAAGGGACAGGAAGGAGTTGCAGAGACATCAAGCTGAGCGAAGGACCAAAGACAATTAAAAACCGACACGAGTCGTCACAGAAGTGGCAACAGCAGCCAGGATGGAAGTAATTTATTCAGCCGATTGTCCAAATACATGCGCTGTGCCGATGTCTCCTTTTGCAGCTGGACGGTGGAAAATTTGATAGTTGTTTCCTCTCCGTGAATTTCTCCGGCAGGAAGCTTGCCTCAAGTACAGTGGATTGTTCGGTGTCCTGATAACAATTTAAATCCTGTTATGGTTAATGCTGCATAATGGTGTTGTAAAAATTGAACATGACACACAAGCAATTTATTATCTGTGTTTTTTAACCTTGAATATCAAATTGTTTGTCCAACCATATCCTTTTGATTTACTGCAAAGTGTAGAGTTGATAAAGGCATGAATTTTTCATTATATGAAAAATGTGTTTGCGTGTGTTCTTCTGCACAATCACTTACGCGTTTATATGTGTGGAAAAGGAGTGCGTTTGCTGGGGGGGAGCAGGGGGAGCGGGGGGGGCACCGATGATACAAATAGGAAATACATAGGAATTGAAGAAGAACAAGTACACATTCAGCATACACGTTTAAAGGAGAATAAATTGCGTACGTTGCACTTACGGCAACGTTGTGCTTGAAAATCGGAATATTATGATCGTGCGTAGACGGTGAAGTTAGTCAAGCTCAAGTCTTCCAGAAACTGGTCTGTGCCAGTAGGCCTAGCAGGTTTCCGAAGGGCCTCGTGGAACTGTACCGCAGTCAGGATGGTGTCGTGTCGGACGTGAAGCCTGGTTAGCAGGATCCCGGAAGCAGGATCGTTTGGAGGAACTTGGCAACCCCGCTACGGGGCCGCGCCGAGTCGTCTCCGCGCTGTTGTCTGAACTCTGGGAGCTGGTTGCATTTGTCTAGGTGACAGCACATTAGCACCGCTGGAGGGTAGGTGACTGGTTACTCCAAGGCTGGTGGTCCTGGCCTCGGAGGCTGTCGCGCTGACGTTTCCCAGGAAGATACGGAAGGCCTAAACTGCCGAGGACATGGCCGGAAGACGCGGTAGAGTCTGAGCTGGTAGAGGAAGTCACCCTGGGGGAGATAACGGCACACACTTGTATCAGTAGGTGGAAAGGAGTGCGCTGCTTGGGTGTCCTTCCCTGCTGAGGGTGTGAAACCCACGTACTGTAAGGATTAATAAATGCAGTGCTGCCTTGTCAGATGCATTTAAGGTTTAAGAAAACCGAACTCTTTTGTTCATGATCCGTATTGTAGGAACCATCACACATACATATGCGTAAGTAGGTGGAAGGATTGTTTTGGTTGATGAAAATGATGGTGTTGACAGCTTCTTGTGCAATTTTCCATCAAGTGAATTTGCTTTGGAATTCAGCTGCGTGCTTCTTTAAAGCTGTAAATCAGACTTGTTACACTGTTGACATTCTTTCGCGCTGCTTAGTAGTAGAGCTTTGGAGAACAGCGCTTTGTTTAACTTTTCCACAATGAATGGAGGGCATTTCAGTAGAGACGGATCGCAGAGAGGAGTCTGCAGAAAGCCGGGCTTGACCTGTGGAAGTTACCTTTCTAAACAGTTTTTGCTATTTGAGCGCGGGAACGTTAACGGAGCGACGAGAAAGAAGCGCGGCGAATGCCATATGGAAAACGGGCAGTACGAATTTTATTTAAGTTAGCGACTTCCAGTAACAGAGGATGGCTCAGATGCAATTACTCTTACATCTTACAAGCTGGAATGTGCCCTTGTGCGTCCTCTTCCTGCAACGGTAAAAAGTGACATACTTAACCGCCTCGTCCCTTCCAGGCCTGTGGCTTAAGCCCTGTGTGCAACTAAGAAGATGCGTTATGCGCTCTCGTATTTTACCAAAACTTTGTGGATGCTTCCATATTCAAACAAGTTTAAAAACAAACAAACAAACAAACAAACAAACAAACAAACCAAAGGCAATGCTGAATATCACAACACGGTGAGTCTCGTTACAGAAAGTAATTGTGTGGTTTTACATACGTATTGAACACGAGCAGCGTCTTTTTACATTTGTAAGAAGATCGTGAATGAATGTGGGAAGTGACTCGAGCGCCGTCTCTGCTCTGGCATTTGAGCCGAGTGCTGCAGACTGTCTCCGTGTCTATAATACATACGACATGCCTGGGGTGCTGGTTCAGCCTAAGGTGCCGCTAGAGGCTATTAACCACCCTGAAGTGCTCTGTGTTGTAGGAAAGCACAGCTTCGGGTGGTTTGTGCTTTGACTTTGTATGATGGCTACTTTCTCTCCACCTAATACGTTCAGGATTTAAAATGCCAAAATGCTGTATCTTTTTGGTTCCTGAAGGCTATGAGAAACTGTCATTAATCTGATTATTCTCTTTTAATTTAGCGACTTACCTTGAATGTCTATTGAAGTTGTATTTAACATTGCTATAGAGGCGGATGGTTTTTTTTGATTTTTTACTGCAGTACTTGTGGTTTAACATTATACCTCTCCATGAATGAATGAATTGTATTAGTTGCCGTCAGCCAAATATTTGCTGCCGTTAAATCAGACAAAAAAAAAAAATTGCAGGGGAACACAGTGGTCTGGTAGAAATTATTTCAACAAAAAATTCCGGTTTTGGTACATGTTTAATTTTTAAACATGACTCCTTCATGCGGTAATGTCAAAGCTTGTATGTGACTGATGCGCCAAAAAGGAAGCTGACTTGTCTCGCTCCTGTGCAGGTTCACGTTATGTAAGCGCACCGTATACAGTACTCTTTAAGTAATCCATTAAGGGAGTGTGTGCAGAGGACAGCCATCACAGGCAGGCTCTCTACTCATCAATGTCCTTCCAAGCTGTCATCACTCAAAGTTGCACACAGGCTTCTGGGATGTTCTCTCTCAAGGCTGCTCTCTTTACCCATCGTACACGGTGCCGCATGTTAAAGAATGGTGTTGCAGGCAATGAGAAGGAATTTCACGTTTTTATGCTTTTTACAGCGATGGAGATGTCGCTGTGGCTAACGGGACTCGCCGAGAGACCAGCGGAGGGAAGGTTGTCGTTGCTGAACGAAGACTAAAAGGCTAACCCGGAGACGACGAGTATTTTAAATGTCTGCGATTGAGCTGTGATGTTGAAAGAAATGGTTGTCCGCGCTGATGGACAAAAGGGAGACTCGGAAATATTTCTGACCGAATAAATGCTTTTCTTTCTGGCTGCTCTTCAAAGGCAAAGAGTGCCGTGGCAGCGGTCCCCTTAGCTGCTCAATTACACCATTTAAGCAGGGAGGGAAAACAACTTAAGGGTCCTTAAAGGCATCTAGTAAATGCAGATCTGATCTTTTAATACGCAATTTAGTTCTTATCTGGCTGTTTTTTCATGTTCTGTTTACCCATATCCTTAGGGGTCAGTGGCCCGATAATTTGCCAAAGTGTATTTAGAAATTGCAGATAATTTTGGTTGTATATTATTAATGAGGAGAGGCGCTGATTAGGATCTTGGGAATTACTGTTGATGCGAACAATCTGGGAGGAGTGAAAAATTATTAAACACACTCAGCGGGAGCCGTAGAACTCGCCATTGTTGTGCGCCGCTATTAATTCTCATTGTATCGCGAAGCAGCTTGATTGCATACTGTGAAAGCTGTTTACTGGAGAATGAGTACAATTCTGTCGCAGTTGTTGTGGTGTTAGACTAAATGCTAATTAGGCTCTCCAACGATAATTAGAGGTTCATGCTAGACAGACCAATTTAACCAGTCCTGCTCTAACAATGTTAAGAAGCAAATATACCGCTCAGTAATTGGACTCATGCTAACAACCGGCAATATCTGACAAAACAACAGGGAATATTTTTCATGCAACAGCCTTTTTTCCCCCCAAACCCCCTTTACCCCAAGTTTTTGACGTTGAGTTCAGATGTTGCGGATTTGGGAATTCACGTCTTTGCTTCTGACGTTAACGCCAGATGTTCCGGAATCGTGTCTCGATTATCTGACATCGGTTAAACGTTTTCATCACGACTGGCATACCCCGTTTCTTTAAATATGAAGTTACAGATAAGTATATTCTTTTTTTATAGAGCTGTGTAGGCAGAATTTTGGCAGCACAACATACCGTGTTTAAGGCCAATTCCCATTTTTCTATGGATGTCAGAGACATGCCCAGCAACTTTTTTCTTCTGCTGGAACTTTGCCTCAAAGGCCAACACCAGCCTGCTCTCCACCTCACACGAATGAATCTTCTTCCTTATGCCCTATTTATCTCTGGCCTAAACTGCAGCGCTGCCCTGCAGGCTGACCTCCTTGCCAGTGCTGCTCAGGACCTCCATCCGCCCTGCAACTCTGTGCCATTCCGATTCTTTTCCCACCTGTCCCGACCTCCCCTTGTCGGCTACCTCTGGCCCTGCCGTCTCTTATTTAAAACCCCAGCCGTGTTGCGCTGCCGGCCCGACTCGCCTCCGACGGAGAGCTTCCTTCTCCGCCTCCTCCGCTCCTTCCCGTGGGCCCCCGCGAGGGTGTGGGCCTCCTCGTCTCTCGCCACCGGGCCTCCTGGCTGGGTTGAGCGCGGCGCAGCCCAGCCCTCCCACCGCCGCACATTTGCTTGCCGTGCTTCTGCGGACGCCCGTGTGACCCGGGGCGAGGCTCTAACCGCATAATCTCTTGGCCGCTGTCAAACAGGGACACTGGAGTAGCCACGGTTTTTAAATGGCCGAAACAAGTATTAGACAGAGGCGGTGCCTATTAATTAATATGCCACGGATTCACGGGCTCGACGTTGCAATATTGTGAGAATTGCTGTAAAAAGTAGGTTGGGTCCAGCTGACATAATGTGAAATATTGATCAACTGCCCTTCAAATCTGTAAAAATGACTTCACTGTATAAATAATTCAATGCATCTTATACATTACTAGCTCCATGTCTACTTGGGTTTCAGCAAGAGGCCTGCGGTAAGGTGTTGACTGGTGAAATAGAGCAGTTTCCCTCCTCGCTTGACATGATGAGCATTTCAGGGTTTTGGGACCTCTGCTTATTTGTACGTGTGATACGAAGGCGCTTGAAGGATCGCTCTGATGCGACTCGTGTTGTTCGTGCTTCGAGCCACACGTTCGACTGGGCACAGGGATCGGGCGTGGTGCTGCTCGGCGACCTTCGGCGCCATGTAGTTGTGACCGCAAGTAAAGAAAAGCGAACCTTCTCCCGAGATGTGTATGAATACATATTTTATTTATACGGGAGTACATAAGCACCAGTGTTGTCTCAGCACAATCCGAGGTCTGGCCGGTGGCTGTGGGTGTTCGGCAGCCCACTTTGTGTTTTTTACACTCATGCATAATTAAGAACTTAAATTACTTGCCATGTACAAAATTCATATGCTGGGGGAAAAGGCTACATGGAAATTAATTTTCTTTTCTGTGAGACTGACAGGAAATCAATTAATCTTGATGTATTATTTTATGCAGGACAGGGTGCAGGAACCAGCAGAGAGAATGGCTACAGCTGTTCTCATTGGAAGGGCCATATATTATAGTTGGCGTGTTTGACAGCTTCTGAAGGAAATGGCTGAAGGGTATCAGGCAGGTGACTCAACTGTAAAAATTTATTGTACGATACAAACTGTTTCCAGGGACTGATGTAAAACTTGCAGAGGAGAGGGGAGGTATTGAGAAGGGAAAAAAAGAGAAAAAAAAGTGTATAAAAGTGTATGTGTATATATATATATAAAAATATCATATATATACTGTGTGTGTGTATATTTAGATAGATTATATATGTGTATATACACATTAACACTCACACATACACACAGTACGTATGTGATATTTTAGCACATTGTTATCTGTTTTTATAGTGTTCCTCTTTGCCGCACGTCATACTTGTTCGCTTAACTTGACGTATGCTTGTGGGTGCCTGAAATTTGTTTGTGCTCCAGCCCCTGTGGTCTTTTGTGAAAGAATAAAAATTTACCACCGGACAAATAAAGGCAACTGGGCAACATACACTTGGAAGGGGAAGACAGAGCAATTCATAGCGAGGTAAAAGTTGTACAACTTCCAGGCAGCGTGCTGAACTTTTTGCCAGCGGAAAGCATCTTTCTGTGCTGCGGTCTGATCAGAACGCGCAGGGACGTGTACGTTCCGGAGCGGAGCGTACGAAACACGGACGGGAAAAATTAACATTAATGGCACGTTTCGGTTCCAAACATATATATGTTGTATTAAGGTGTTGCACTTTCTTAAAGGTGTAGTTCATTCTAAAAGCGCTACGAAGCCGTGCGTACGCAAGAACGGTACGGTGCATGTTCTTACCTTGAACGTTTCACAATCGTAGGATGTGAAACGGCGTATTTGACGTTTCCCATGTGACTTCCAGCACTGAGTGATTTTCTTAGTATAAAAGAATGTACCACCTATTTTGCCACTTTGTTTCCATCTTTCGGTGTTGTCGTAGCCATGCTTGAAAACCATACGGAAGGAAATATTCGATAATAATTTATAATAGGTGTTCAAGCCTTGCAACAGACTGGTGTCTAAATGCTTATGATGTAAAGAAATCCGTTCATGGCCTGAGATTTCTGAAAACGTGAAGAAGACTTCTGCTTACATAAATTCTAAGCATCATTCTTTGCTAAGCCAGGCCTCAGCATCAAGGGACTGTTGTCGGCAGTCATCCCGTACAGCCTAAACGAGCGAATGAACAGCGGTCGTTCGTAGCTTCGCAAACATTTCATAGTTCTCAGTGGCACTTCATACGCCTTGACCCGCACCGTGCTGGAGCTCCTGGCGAAGCAGTTAGTTGGGATACAGCCGTTCGCTCACGGAAGGCACGCGAGCGCGGACCGTAGGCCGTGTTTTGACATGGCGAATCCTGGCTAATGTTCTTTTAATGAAATTCCTCCTCCGTGGATATTTCAAGATTAAGATCTGTCAAACTGTTTTGGCTTCCTTATCGAAAGTTTGCCCGTTTCACTTCCTTATATGTTGTGTGTGTATTTTCGTGAACGTTACCTTGTGGCCAGATGGGAAAGTATGCTTTAGATAGTTGTTAGTGATCCAAACCGTCCTCAGACAGACAAGCGTGCACATCGTATGCGGAAAGTGTTTATTGCTAGTCTTTTTTCCATCTTGCAAATTATTTTTTCACCCGTTCCTATTTGGAAATTTTGTTTTATATCAGCAGTTCACTTTTCAGCACACGCGATGACATAAAGTATGACGTGTAATTCGAAGCATGCTCCCACTCCATTGCGCTGACTGAAGATGTAAAAATGATTTCGGTAACGTTCAGCTCTTCCATCAAGCGATAACCTCCCGACGTGTTATTGTATGCACAGGATCGTATGCTTGGGAATTGCTGAGAAAATCTAGAGGAATCTACATGCTGGCGTTTGTGCTCTGCAGAATGCTGCCAGTGTTTCTGCTCAGCTGTGCAATAAATTCCATTCCATTTATGAACAGATTTCTGTGGTCAACATGACTGGTAATCAACAATCAGCAAACATCTGTTACTATCTATTAATGAAGCAGCACAGTGAATTTATGGCCTGGGACTGCTGGCACATTCATTTTGAAACTGTATTTCTGGGGGTGGGTGGGGCATGGCTTGGAGCCACAGTCACAGTTTATTGTAAATGTTAGAAAAATGAGAGCACAGAAAACAACTAAATTAAAATGGCAAATGACCCTGGCCAGATGGAGCACGAAATAACAAATGTAATAAGCCACAGGGTTGCCAGTTGCAAGGATGCCCACGCACACCTCATTCTGTACAGGAAATTTTGTGTGTGTGTGTGTGTATTTCTTTAAAAACTGCCATTTAAGCACTTCGATTAAAATTAGTTTATCTGTTTAATAGCTTAATAATCAGCGTACGATTAATTATTTTCATGTAAGGATTGATGTCAAGGGTGTATTTTCACAGCAAGGAGCCATGTCCTTTTCCATTCTCCATGTCTTGGATCAAGATTGATTCATTTTCATAAAAAAATGTATGACTTCTGAAGCCCTTTCATAGCAGGAAAACAAGCTGTATTTTACCATATGATGTGGGCTGGACCTGTTCAAAGTTTAAGATAGCTAACACTTATGTCAATGTGACTACCTGTTTATTTAGTGCTTTTTGTACAGTCGACCGCTTGTCATTGTGCTAAACAAATAGCTCTAGTGACTTTTTTGCTGACCTCACAAAGGATACAGAATCTAAACAAAGAGCGGCATCCAGTCCTGCAGAGCGGGACAAGCTGGTCGGTTAAAACGTATCGGTGAGCGTACGTTAATAAATTACGTAGCGGTCATCTAGCTCTCGCTTTGGAAATAGTTACTGTATTTGTATTTAACGTGCCAGTATGTAGTTAGTGGTGGCGGTTTGTCAGTTGTGGGGTATTTTTATGTTCTGTGTGTGCAGTGCTGTAATTTACCCAAAGCTATCTGTGTTACGTCGGCATTATACAAATAATTATAATTCTGAATAGACCAATGAAAGAAGGGTTACAAACACACACACACGCTGTCCGAAACCACTTGTCCTGAGCGGGGTCGCGGGAAACCGGAGCCTAACCCGGCAACGCAGGGCGCAAGGCCGGAGGGGGAGGGGACACACCCGGGACGGGACGCCAGTCCATTGCAAGGGAGCCTAAGGAGGACTCGAACCCCAGACTCGCCGGAGAGCAGTACCCGGCCAAACCTGCTGCACCACCGCACCCCTGGGTCGCAAATAGTAATTTTATAAAGTGAAATCCGAGTTCGAAAGGCAACGACCCGTAGACTAAAAGACAAACAATAGCGTTGAACATGCATCACGCTTGTCACGTAAGATCACCTTGTCACAAGTGTTACATTGTCTGATAAAGCGATATATTTTTTGTGTTTGGATTTACTATATGTATATATCGCCTCTTTTTCAAGAGCAGTTACTGTAATTATATATGTGTATGTATTATGTATCATACAGACTAATTTTGGGGAAATCCCTTTACTTATAAAATTCTTGCTTGCCTGCTTTGTTCACCCAATGCAGCCAGGAATGTTAAAGCTTAGTGGGAAATGATTTAACAAGTAATTGAGTTTTCATATCGCCCCAGAAATTACAGGGTCTTTTCAGGAATGAGATCTGGGCAAGTAATCCCATATTCAGGTTAACAGGCAGCATTCGCGTTGGAAATCATGTATTCCTGTAATTCATTGTTTTGCTCTCCCGAGGGACACTATTAACCCATAGATGGGAGGAATGGGAGCACTTATCAAAGGGGAAATGTGTACGAAGGGCCAGGAGTTAATTAAATTAACAGTCCACTTCCTGAAGCCATGATCTAACTGTACAAAATGCTGACAATGTGCGTTCGCACTCCGGGAGACTTGCGGGTTTGCAGGGCAGCCTTTGCTTATGACAGGCCTCTTCTTAACATTTCCCTTAAATGTGTCTTTTGCAGCTCCCTTCCTGCCAGATGTTGGTAGCAATTTGAAATTTCAAAAACTTTAGTGAACATTTCTCCTCTAATGATTATTTTCTGGAATCTTCCTGTGATCTGGCCATCCTTCAAAAATCAATCTCTTCTCATGTGAAACCCACCCCCTCCGCCTCCCCCCCACTCCAGTTCTCCTCCAGAAGAAAATCTCCTGGACTGACATTTACAATTTGTCATGAAGATGACACACTGGGATGACACATACTAGATTATAAAATGCAGAGATGAACAGAGGTCAGATAAACAATTTGCCACCAAACCAGGCTACCCATAATGCTTACAGCCTCAATATCAGGGAGTGCAAGCACAAAAGGATTGTGAGAAAGTCTGGAAGCTGATGGCAGTCAGGTTTGCATTTTTTTTTTTTCTTTTTTTTTTTTTTCTCCAGGTTAATTCATTTGATGAAAAGCCGCTGCGCGAGATGTGTCATATATCAAAGGCAGGGCATCAGTAATCTTTGCTCAAGGGCATGGATAACAGACAGATAGACATGTGAATGAGATGGAAAAAAGCAACTCATCCTTTTCTGCTAACACCACGGTGGAGATAAAGGAAGATTTATGAGTCATCTTGGACCACATACCAGCAAGCAGCCCATTTTTCACATGCTCCAAAAATTGGTGCTGGAAAGCAATCTGCTTGTCACAGTGTCCATCAGGTGCTTTAGAAGGAAATTGGGTCCTTCGGGCTTTTACTCTGCAGTCAGCTATTTTCTTTATAGCAGTTTTGTTTTTAATGGTATCCATAAATATATGTAGGGTTATAAGTACCTTTAACACCCAAGGTGATTTCGTGTGATGTGCAATCTTTGCTCTGCTTTTGAACTGTAGGGCTGCTGATGGCACCTGCTGATGAACGGGCCACGCTGCCGGCTTCTCGGTGTGCTGATTGACACTGATAAGATGGTATGACTAGACCCTTGTTCGAGCTGCCTGGGACACATTTCCTCCTTATCCCATAGGGTAAAAAGAGGCCCTTTTTTGAGAGCCCGCTAAACAACAGTCAAATGTCATGCGAGTTGTAGGGGACGACACTAAGGACACAATAGGGCTGATTTTAATGAGCCCGTGTACCGATAACACCTGTTTTTACCTTCCTTTAGACACGGACTTGGCAGGACCCGTTACCACTTAAACGTGACTCCGGCGTTGAGTTTTCTATTTGAAAAATAGATATGATTGAAGAAAAGCCTGCTATAGTTAGGCTGCTATAGTTCCTTCTGTCTATGTCTCGGCTAAACTAAAACTCACAATATTTCCACCAAAATGACAGGTTTTAAGTTCTCTGCTCTGTAGTTTTTAGGTTTCCTGGAGCCAGAATGCCTGAAGGAATACTTTCAAGAAGCACTTGTCATTTCTGGTCATGCTGCAGTCTTGCGTATTCTGCTTTGAATAGGTTTGACCGAACTGTTTGCTCGATGAATGGCACTGTTCAAGCTATGGTAAAATTTAAATTAAACAAACAAACAACAACAAAAAAAACAATTACCATCTAATTAGCTATTTTGGCAGTGCTGTACCCTGGGCAGCCATTAATTCTTAAACGTGGAAACTAAAAATCAAAACAAAGCAGTCCTTAATGCCATAAAGCATAAGATATATAGAATTTCAAAGTCGCAGAGACAGTTACGCTAAACATTCGAGAGCCCGTGGGGAAAAGAGCGTGGAAAGAATGTTGTCTTTGGTGGATATGTGTTTTGCTCTGTTTGGGTTTGTCTGTCAAAAGGGAAGGGCCAAACAAAGCTTTGGAAAGCGCTGCGGGAAATAATGGAGTTTGTGGTGTGCATTTTTAGTGCTATAGTCCTTGCTACAAGTCTCGTTTTCTTTGAGGAAAGCGCAAGAAAGGGAAAAAGAATGAGGCCGAGTACGGGAATGGATTATTTCCGAAGGACACAGCTGCGGCTATCCCCAAAAGAGTTTGCTAATTTATTATCTGCTACCATAAGTACTTTGAAAAAATTGTTGTAAATGAGTTGTTGCAAAGCTCTTTTGGTGCTCCTCTTTCACCGATATTTGCTGTGGGCAAAGGAGACAGTGCTGTCTGGTTAGAGCATTTTGTTCCTTTGAGGGTTTACAGTAATAATTACAGCGTGTTGTTTTTAGTCATCTTACATAATTTTCAGAGTGCACATTCACAGACAAAAAGTGCATTTAGCATCAACACAGCACTCCTCTACTGCCTGATACTTTACTCTACTGCACAGCTGATGCACTACTCTGCTAGCCGATACTGTATCTGATACTCTGGTTTACTACTTGTACTCTACTATCGGATACACTACTCTAATATCGGACACTCATCTTGGACAAGTACCAAGATAAGTACTTGAGTACTTTGCTACTCAAGACCTACAGTATGTAAAAACCAAGACAAACTCTGGTGGCAACCGAGTAAAATTAGCGAAATTAAAATGAGCGAAGTTAAGACGAAAGAAATTGACATGTGCAGTTGTGTCTATGGCCTTGGTGGAGATAACCTGTGGCAGAATGACAGCACGGTGAGAAGCAGACAGTCCCAGTGACAAGGGCGGTCCAGGTTCGTCCCTCCATATAGGCCCAGCCAGGCGCGTCACTGGGCTGCTGCCAGTATGGTAACGACATGGGTCGCTCATCTCGGCATGCGGTGCAGCTATTTTCCGAGTGCTCGGAAAGTGCGACTGCCTTGATTCTTGCATAAATAACATACTTCAGTTTGAACAGTAGTGTACTTAGGCTAATATGCACTTCAGTCTCCCTGAACTTAATGTCCGAGAGCTTTGCGTGAGATGTAATGGTAGATTTTTTTTTTTTTTTTTTTTTTTAAATGCAAGATGTGATGGTAATCTAGAAGTAGTAATTTGCATTAATATCCTGACATGTTTTGAATTAATTTATCCCATCATATGCTTTTGGTTATGGTTTGGTTTTTCAACATATAGCTTAGTTTAGCCTTCACTTTGAGACTTTGTTGTGTGTGTTTGAGCAGTTTTGACACTGAGAATACTAAAATATTGGGATTGGAACATCACTAGTACATTTTAAATATTCGGTTAGCATTATTTAGTGTTAAATTTGTGTTTTTCTCTTAATTACCGTGGATGGAGTAACCCGAAGCTTTTTTGGATTTAAATAAACATGATTTTTATGGACTGTCCAAAACACTGATTGCCCCTCTTTTTCTGATTTTCATCGCATCCATCTTTCTCCAGGTATTTGATAATTTATTGAATTCATATTTGTCATTCAGTTGAATATTTCTCTGCTTTATTGCTTTATCTGCATGTCATGTGGGCATTCAAACTTTTTGTGTTCAACCTTTGTGTCCTTTGCTTGATATTTTGTTAGAAAACAATCCGCAGTATGTCTAGCTAGAGCACTAATGCTTTAGGATACCACATCCAAGGCACACATGATGGGTCCTAGCAGGTATTACAGCAGTTAACACTGTTTGTCACCTGAAGTTACCAGTTTGAACCCTGCTGTCCAGCCGTATTTACCCTGACCCGTTTCAGTAAATTTTCTCCCTTGCGTAGATTGGTTAAATACTATCAGGGATTTGAAATATTAAAAGCATCCACTTAGCAACACATTAATATTATTTCCAAAGCAATGTGGAATGTAGCATGAATTGTGCCATGTTTGATGCTGCTACTTTGTCTTCCAACTTTTCTTTATTATGTCACAATTGATTTTGCTGCTGAATTTGCTGCTTATCCCCTCCAGCTGTATGCTGTTGCGGGAAAGACAGAAGGATGTTTAAGACTATGATCATGTACAATATGACAATATGTGTACCTGACCTTTAGCTCTGTAAATTCACTCTTTTATCCAGCATCTTTAGATCACAGACTGGGTAAGATTTACATAGCAGACAAACTGCCATCTGCGTATCATTTATTCTTCTGCAACTCCTTGTTCAAAGGTTAAAAGACGCGAGACAGCGTCAGCCATTAGCCTGACCTTGCACTGTACAGACAGATGTTTTTCTTTGTTTGGCGAGTATAAATACGCCTGCACGCTTTCTCCTGCTCATATGCCAAACTAGTGCTGAGCAATAGGTCGAGGATTCAATTTCTGTTTTAATACTTTCCCTTTAATGGAGTCGAAAAGGAGCCCGGTTTGTATTGTGGGCAGCGTATGACCCTCTTTGTCCTTCAGGACTGCGGGTGATCCTCAGGGAAAGCTCGAGAGCCTTTTTCCAGTACTGTACTGCACAATCAAAGCCCTCTTAATAGGCAATGACAGTAAGTGATGGTGGCCGCGATTCAGCATGTTGTCAACAAACAGCTGTCCCGAATATCTCAGGATCTGCGTGGCCTATGGTCTCGTCCTTTCCTCTTGTTAAGTACAAGTGAGAAGCTGCTCTGACAACACAAAATAAAAACTTCTCGGGGCTACGAGTAACACCTTAGTTTTCTCAGTAAAACCCAGTTTTGATACTTGGAACACTTGTATTAGGCCGGATGGCCCTTCTGCTTCTAAATGTCATATAATTGAGCTTAAGCAGGCAGGACATTGTGCTTCTCTGAAAAAATGACACTTTTAGCACAAATGGACACCAACTTGTGCTCTTGCTTGGTATTTTTTCATGGACATCTGATTCCCAAACTGAGGAAAAAACATACAGTTGTGTTTTAATGGCGGGGGGTGTGGTGGCGCAGTGGGTTGGACCGGGTCCTGCTCTCCGGTGGGTCTGGGGTTCGAGTCCCGCTTGGGGTGCCTTGCGACGGACCGGCGTCCCGTCCTGGGTGCGTCCCCTCCCCCTCCGGCCTTACGCCCTGTGTTGCCGGGTTAGGCTCCGGCTCCCCGCGACCCCGTATGGGACAAGCGGTTCAGATAATGTGTGTGTGTGTGTTTTAATGCTGTAGATGCACTTAACATGGACTGAAGTTTCCAAATACAGTGCGCTGTGTGTGCAGGCACTAATGCCAAGGCTCTTAGACACGGAGCGATGTCAACGGTACGTTGTGGCAAGAGTCAGCGTGGTCCGGGTCCGCAGTCACCGCTCGCTGGGATAGGAGGGATACACCCTGGGCAGAATGCCAGCCTATCGCGGGGTATTCAGCGCATTTTCCTGCGTTGTTGCCGTCGTTACCTGAGCGTTGCTTACATGCGTTCGCTAAGATGTGGCGCTCCACTTTTCCCGAATTTGTTGCTTCCTTTTTTATTCCCCGCTCTTCTGATGCAGGATTTCTGGTCAATGAAACTAACCTGCCTGAGTACAAAGTGAAGGTGGCACCTCCATAGCAGTTCTTATTATTAATGACACAAGTGTGTGTACTTTGGAAGCACCTTGTGCATACGAAGTGTTACCTTTCCCGTGAACGTGTTAATTGACTAAAAGAAGGAAGGATTAATGAAGCTCTAGGAATTAAACAAAACTAAGCAGAAACTTTTCAGGTGCTCTACTCTTATGTAGCTAACTAACAAAAATATCCGTTTTGTGGAATGGATTAAATATGTATTATAAGTATGACATGTTTTTGATCACATGCACTCTTGTGTCTAACTGGACTAATATGTCTCATGGCCTGTATTGTTTTTTTCTATTGTTTCAGAAGAGCATTTCCTCTTTCAGTACTATATTTACAGTAGAGTCAATCGGTAGTACAGTACATCCATGAGTCTGGTTGTTTTCAGTCCTTTACAACTTTACGACATCAAGCATCGAGGTGCAAGAACTATATGTTCTGTTCCGGACTTTCTGACAACGCCGTAACTAGAACTTAATAGCAAAAAGAAGTAATTTTATCAGGACATAGCATTTAAGCATTGTTTAAGCAAATGTCGCCATTAAACAGCTAATATTAGGTCATTATTTCAATAATACAATACAGGAACGATGAAAGATGTGAAACGTCCACATAAAATCAAAGACGATGTGACAATATCTGCTGTGTCTACTAATATAACAATTATTCTGATGCCCACATAAGTTCGCCATTATACAACAGGAAAAGAAAAGCGAGAAAGATGAGGCATAGACATTACGAGACACAAAAAAGTACGTCATTTAAGGTGTTTTTCGGAAGACGAGCACAGCTATGTTTGTTCCATCTTATACCGTATGTCTCGGCGTATGTACGGAAAGAAGCTGCCACCATATTCAGCGTGTCACACTGCTCTTAGGAAGTGTTTGACGGTCCAGCTGGTTCTTGTCGAGCAAATGAAAGCTGGGACAGCAGGAGCAGCTTGAAGCAACAAACGTGTTGGCTTTGATTTTCCGTGCGCTCCCGCAGGTGCGACTCGCATCGTGCGTTACCGACGCTGGGACCGCACGCACAGGGCTTCCCCCTCCTCGCGACGCTCGTTGCGCATAGTATTGTGCCGGGAGGAGGATGGCCTCCACGCGCAGAGGGTCCGTTCTGTGACGCGGTTTATTTTGGGTAAAAACACATGGCGCGGCTGAAAGTTGGGTCAAGGTGAGGCCGGGCCACTTGCGAAGGGGAGGGACCTCGCAAACAGATGTTCGTTTGATGAGGAGTGCGGGGAAAGAGTCGGGCTCGAGCTGTAAACTGCCTGCTCGTCGAGGGTCTCTCGCCCGGAGCAGCCGGGGTTGCGCTTCGGCCCCCGGGACTCGGCACGTACCTGCTGTCGCTGTCACAACGCTTGCCAGCAGTAACATCTGTTCCAGGCAGCCCTGGCGAATTTGAATGTCAATATCCTCGCTCCGGACCCGAACGAGGCGAGGCGAGGCGGGGCTGGGCGGGGTGGGGTGCGGTGGGGTGCGGCGTGGGTATTTGTCACTCAGTGACAATCATTCCTCAAATAAAAGGTTAGTGAGAGACAGAGCCTTTAATCAAGCGCAGGAATTTGTCTGTCAACGGCAGCTCTTAAGGCGCAGCGATGAAGACGTGCCGGTGCTTCGGCAGCTGATGAGTCAGGTGATTGATCTGTGTAAATCATTTTCCTTTACTGCTGTCACTGGAAACTTGATGGCAAGAATACCATCACAGGATTAAGCATGACTCCTCTGGGCTTGGCGCATGATTAATAACCTGCCTCTGAGCACTTGCCTGTCACCCAGAGTAGCGGGGTTCACATCCAGTCTAGACTGAGGTAATGAAAAAATAGAAAGAGAAAAGGCCTCGTGCTCACGTCATACTGCTAATGCGGCAGCTCTAATGGCGATTTGGCGAGACCCTGGTATCTCCGCCTGGTGAACCCTGAGCAGCATGGCGCTTCTCACGTCTCCACCCGTTCTCCTGGTGCTTTTCTTTACTGGGATTAAGGCTCTTCACACGTTTTCTCTTCTCGCGTTCCGATTTACGTTTTCACAGAGTGGCGTAGTAGTTACTCAAAGTCTTGATGAAAATCCTCAGATTTTTGTAAATGATGTAAAGAATGTCTTGTAGTAAAACTTTTGTCTTACAGTGCAAACCATAACCGCTGCAAGTCTAATACATTTTGTAAAGCAGCGTTCACCCAAGGTGTCTCAGCAATAATTGTCGCCCTTGTTTTAAGAGATCGGAGGCAACCTTGTTGGGAACGGGACTTTGTAACGGCTCTACGTACAGTATAAAAAGAAAACGGTACCATCCGGATGATCTGAACGTTAGGATTCGAATGTTCAGTTTTTCTTTAGATGATGCTTATGATTGAAATTCAGTTTTTTTCTTTATTTCTTTTGAACTGTATTTGCACTAATACCATGTTGTCTGAAGAAACGCTATGCAAATTGAAACGCTGCTCATCAAAGGCTGTCATTTTCCTGGAGCCCTTGCTCGAGTGCCCTGTATTTGTCATGACTATTACATTTGCTCTCATTAATTCTCTCCTTGCGTGACACCTATGGTTACATTTATTTTTAATATCCACACCAGTTATTGACCTTCATTTCTTGCTGAGTCTAGCACCTGCTGACCCCTGCCTTAAATCTGTCAGGTCGGAGATATATAAAGGCCTTTTTCCGCTGTGCTTGGCCTGCTTGTCATGTCCCAGTGATGTTCTACATCTTGTTTCGGAGATATTTCCCTGTAATGTCCTGTGACCTTTTCCATTGAGTGAAGCAGTCAGTAGCCGTTCGGAGTGGGGAAAATTGAGCTGTTTTATTTCTCCCCGAAGAGCGTCTTGTTTCCTTTCCACCATTTATTTGAAAGCTATCATTTTCTGTAATTCATAGCCGAAAAATGCCATTGATTCGTAGGATGATAGATGCTGAGAGTCCCGCTATTGACATGGCTATTGACAGTTCTCTGTAAATTCTGCATCTTATTATCACTCTCGGCTAAATGATACACCTTGTGGACTTGAGAGATGTAGTCGATAGCTCTCACTGTATTGTTCTAGCAGCCTCTATTGAGCTGGGTGTCACCGCCGTGTGATTTATGCGATCAGAAAGAACATTTCTGTCAGTGTGCTGCATAATTAAACAAAATACAGACTGATTTGAGATAAAACCCTGTCTGCCAAAGACATGAGCAAATGAGAAAAGATTCCTACAGTAAATAGGCATGATGTTGAAGAATCTTTTTTGGCATGTCACGCTTTTCAATTTCCCAGGGTTCAATATTCTTCTCCTTTTTTTTTCCTCAGGCGTGGATGAGCCATTTCCTGTCTTTTCTGTCTTTCAGGAAATTGTATTTGTATGTTGAAAGGAAGAATGGGAGCAGATTTCTATCTAGTTAAATTCTGATCTACAAAATCGTGAAAAGGGACCAAATCATAATAATAATGAGGGCTATCAACCCATCAGAAGCAGGCGCAGAACTCTGCTTTATTCCAGGATATTTAAAAGGTACGGCTAATTCAGGTGCGCTTACTGTACCTTCTCCGTTTCGGGTGAATCCTGCTATTTATTTGTCCTGCATACAAGTGACGTGTTCAGGCTGTGGGCTCTTCAAGACGCATGCTTTGACTTTTTAGCCATTTACCGTGGTATTTTATATGCACGAAAAGCTATACGTAGCCTACAACAACATACTACTATTGAAAGGACACACCGAAGAACACTTTTCGCACCGGTCCCACGTTAATAACTAAGTGTTCGGTCGTCAGTCGGAAGAGGCAAATGATCGTACTGTAGAATAACTTTGATGGGGAAGTACCGCAATCCCAAATTCGCCCTGGATCAGTCACTTTGAATATCACGTCACTTTTGGACCGTCCCAAGTGTCAGTGTGCGGCACGCTCGGGGTGACACGGCGGACGCCAAGGACGGGGGATGATGACTGCTCTCGTTACCTCTCCTGCTAATTTCTCGCCGTTTTTCTTCAGGTCACATGAGAGTGATGGTTTCACCCCGAATAAACAGCTATGTTCATGTTCGTGACATAATTTGTGGTAACAACTGTAAATATGAAGCAAGAAATGGCAAGAAACTGCGACTCGTTATTTAAATGATATTCCTTACTCCTTCTGCACGAAGACATTCAATACTAATAACGGCGTGAAAGATTGTAGGCCGAGATTCCCGTCCTCACTTCTCGATTCTCTTAAAGGCCGTAGCGTCTTAAATACAATTGCCGTCGTCAGTTTAAAAGTAGAGCTTTGAATCGTGCTTGTCGATGAGATTGATTTTATTCGTTCGCGATGCGGCGGAAACACAACGGATGTCGTTAGTAACCGAACAAGCTGGGGGAAGAGGAGTAGATGACCGAGGTAGCGGAAAGCATATGGAAGGTTTGCGGCGCGGGAGCGCACGGCGGAGAACGCGATACTGCCCTCTCCCCTCTGGGATTGTCAGACTGCGGCACGGCTCTCTGAAAGAAAATCCAAAAGTACAGCAGATCAAACTGTATTCGGGAGCACAATGCCTAGGGCTGCTTGGCCTGCGAGGCGTAGCCTGGCAAAGCACCATGCGCATAAACAAGAGGAAACGCAGTGTTTTGAAGCCCTCTCGGAGCTCTTTCATATTTCATAAATGACAAATTATTGTTTTTCTTATGTGTGCCTTTCAAGTGCTTGTGCACATGAAATTATTTGTCAAGTATATGTGTTCAACCATGTTTTGCTTGGTTTTTTTCCCCTTCCGACCTCTGCGGTTTGAAACTAGTAATACGCTTTCGCAACCGGCGTTAAATACCGTACGGTGTCGTTGAACTCGGCAAAGTAGCCGCCCCCAACGTCACAGGACTACATCGATATGATGACGACGGTTCGGGCTTCGGAACCGTTGCCCTGGTTCTAACGTGAAGCTTAGCGGCACACGGAAATGCACTTGTGACGTTAACCCAGAATTTCCCTTCATACGTAGGCTGCCCGTGTGATTACTCAGAGCGCGTACATTTCTCGTGATCACTGATGGTCTATGTGCTTCTCGTGCTCCCTGCACTAAGCTCGTATGAGCACGCCGTGTCTCTGGAGGGTACGCGGAGCAACTAGTTCGTGCAGAAGGCTTTGAGTTTTGCGTACGTCGCGTGTCTTGCGAACGACGTTCGGGAGAATGCTCGGCCTCCGGTGGGCCGAGAGCAAAGGTGTGAAAGTATCTTTGTCGTTTTCAGTTTCGTTCTAAGGGATTCAGCTGTAAACTACATACTGTAAGTGACAGTGTTAATGGTGGCTGTCTTAAAAGACGCTAAATTGCGCTCAACATACCGGTTCTGTCTATTAAACAGCTCTCTTCTTTCCTTTGAATTCCATCGCTCCTCTCCGTATCGAATAAGTGTGAATAGCTCCTGTTTCCGTGGAATAAATCCCCCAGAACTACTATAAGAGAATCCTGCAAGAAAACGTGTCAGCGTGGATCTCTGGCTTCGCGAACATTTTCTTGTTTGTCTTTACTGCGTGAAGGCAATGAGAGGACTGTGTCATCAGACGTAATGGGTGCATTTTACGGCTTTAGACCATCATCTTGAACAAAAGTGTCCGTTTTGTGCTGTTTTTTGTGCTGCTCTTGATGAACTCGAAACGATGAAATATGCATAACTTGGAAAAAGAGATGTCTCTTGTGGCCGGTGGCAATTTATCCACAAACATGGTCTTTGATATGGCTTCGCACGCTGTCTTGCTTGCTGTGCAGGTCATACTGACGGAATGACAGCGGCGAATTTGATGGCGTATATTTTATTTTCCTTTTCAATGTATCTTGCATTTTTAGAGTGTCTTATGTGGAAGGAAGTACTTCCTCATGAATACAAAACAGCGTCTTCGTAGCTGTCATATGCAATGTAAACAACATATGTGTTTTCTAAACATTATGTTGTCTGTTTACACTTTTTCGCATTTTAGTTGCTCACAGAACAGCAGAGATTGGCCATTTGACTTTTTTGTCTTAGTCTTCAGCTCTTGGATTGCTTGTCACACAGAAATGTATTTTGGAAAGGTGTAGGCATTGTTCTTTATCTTTCCAAACCATTCCCCCATGCACAGCCGTATAATTACGAATCGCCAGTGTCCTGCTTCCATCTGGCAACGTGATTGAGTGGAAAAATTTGAATTAATGACCATATCCTCCGTGACACTCTTTCATGTCCTAGATTGAAGCTTATCAGACTGCTACAACAAAAGCCCGTGGTACCTACTCTTAATTTATTTTCATACTTCCTGCTTTATCTGAAGGGTTGCTTCAGGCAATTAACACTGGTGTCTTCCAGCGTCCGCATTTCTCACATCGCGGCTCCTGCTTCCGTGTGGCTGCCCGATCGAGGCAGTTTCGCGTTTTCAGTACATAAACATGCTTTTCCTAACTTGCTGGGGGTCTTGCTGAATACCTCGCTCGGTTCCAGAATGCCAAGTGGACCGAGGGTGTAGGGAGGGGGGGCGAGCAAATGACAGGCCTTTGCATCAGAAGGTATCAAGGCCTTGCTGACTGGAGGCTGTCCAGCATGTGACTTTGTTTTTCCATTACTGCATTCCCAGTGATGTGATGCGGTAGCCGTGGCCACGAACTCACTACCTTCCACAATGGTTTTCACCTAAGTTCTGCACTCATTAAACATTTCGAAAAATTTCTTACCTATATTGCCTATATTGTGTTGGTTCCACGTGTACTTTTTTGAGTGGAGTAAAAGAAATAAATCTGATTTCCACATGCATTTCCATCTCTTGCCCATGAAGGCTGATTCCATTTAGTGTCACCCAGGGACTTGCATCATGTCACATGTAAGTCACATCTTGCCTCGCTGAAGAAGCGCAGTAGGGTCTTTGACGTAAATGTGTGGAAATGCTAGCAGTGCACATTCCAGGAATAATCTGTGCTTAGATACATACAAAGATGTGTTTTTGGCTGTTAAACAATAAGCATATACTGTACCGCACAAGAGGAATGGGGATAAGGGGGAGAACAACTGTTCATCTGTAGAAACGGTACAGGAAACTGGTTTTACAGATACACTGAAACGAGTGCTAATTCCTCCAGTGGAAATCTATCAAAATAAATAAATAAATAAATAAACAAACAGCAGCATTTCTCTGGGCAATTTTCAAATTCAGCAGAAGAAGCGTGCTAAAATATTTAGGGTTATCCACATGCATGAGGATACGTGGAGAGGAGTGAAAGTTATACATAGCAACCTAGATCCTTCCATACTCAAACTGCCAAATAATTGCCTTCATCAAATCGTGGAATTAAAGTCATCCGCTTGATTCAGTTTGAGAAGCGCTTCATCCATACTCATCTTTGAATGTTGCTGTCTGTACAGGAACATGCTAAGAGGCAGCATGTTAATGAATAATGTTTTTTTTCCCCTCTCCATACAGCATCAGTGTCTGGGCTGGATGGCATTCAGTTTCTGTATCACATATATTGTGACTGTCAAAAACATTTTATACATCTCACAAGTTTTTTTTTTTTTAAAAAAAACATCTGACACAAATGTAAACAGTCATCTGCAAAAAAATGAAAAAGAAAATGAAAGATTTTTTGCTGTTTCCTGTTGGTTAAAAAGAGAATTGTATTAAATCTACTTAAAGGTGTTTTGCAGCAGAGTGGGAGAATCTATAAACATGTCCACGTTTGGACGAGTGCTTACAGCAAGCGGAGGACCCGAACTGGCAAGTGCTGGATAGAGTGTCATCTTATAAAGAGCTCTTTCTTCCAGGCCCTTTTAGTGCTCTGTCAGTGGGGAACAAGTGGGGCTACAGAGGTGTTTGCGGTGCCAGCAATCCTTTCTGAACCAACACTGCAGAGTCTTAAGAAGCACTTGTTTCTCCCCCTTCGGAGAGTCTCCCTTTTCTCCAAGTTTACATGACCCTTCAACTTTCTTTAAATGGAAGCCCTAGGCTCTGCTTAAAGGGCTCCTATTTTGTTTGGAGAGCAAGTAGCGTCGGTGAGCCTGCAGAAGTGGGACGTTCTGTTCTGCGGGGGCCGCGGAGCAGCCGTTGCCCGGCCCGACCCGGCCCGACCCGGCCAGGCCCATCCCGACCGTGGCGGCGGCGCCCAGACCTCATCAGCATTTTAATGTTATTTATCAAATGTAAGTGCACAAGAAATGTGTTCTGGCTCATGTTTCTACTGGCCTCGGGGGAAATACAATACTGCTCCTCGGGGTGGGGGAAATGAACTGGCCATCATATTGCGGTGCATGGCTCAAACGATATCTGGAGAATATACATGCTCATCGACAGGTTTGCTTTGAAATTGGTTATGCCAGGGCCAATCATGGTTGATCCCTTTGCAGACAAAACAGATTGCTGTTGAAATCCTTGACTTGCATATGGCATGTGATATAGCAGAAGAGATAAGCAGGAGCATATTCTAAATGATATATCGCAGTGTCACAAGTGTTGTTCCGGATATTAATGAATTAATATGCATGTGGTATATGTCTCTTTGGCTTTTTAATCTTTCGTTTCCCCGTCGTGGGATTGCCAGTCTCTTTTGATTTGGGGGGATATTTCACCGTGATTCTGAGTAGAATGTGAAACTGCACATCTGCAAAATGAATCTGAGATCTCTGGGAACATCCAGGTATTTTCTGAGAGAATTCCGCTATGTTCCCCAATTGATCGTGCAGCGAAACGTTTGTTGCCGAACAGTTTGGAGGCTTTTAATTGAACTTCACCTCCATGTCTCTGCGCTCCAGTGAGGACGGCAGGCCGGAACTTCAGCCTGGCGATTTCCATCCACATCTGGGCTACCGCTGAGATGTGTTAGTGAACTATTTTTATTTGACTTCATTCAATTTGTATGGTGTAATTATTAAAATAATGAAAACGTGTATGTGCTTGAATACAAGGTCTTCGGATCCAAACAAACAATGCCATATTGAAGCACTTCCTCTGAGTGGAATAAGCTTTTTTTTTCTTTTTTCCCCCCTTCTCCAAAGCAGGAATAAAACTAATACCTCAGGTCTGCAGAGATACTGTCTTATATAAATAATATACCAGTGACAGGCTAGCCTGCTTTTGAGGGCTGCTTTCCCATGAAAGTTATAAGTATTTATAACAATAATGTATAGTTAATAGTATTACTTTTAGTTTATAGTTTTAGGGTTGGAATAATCAGATCTTTTTGAAACGTTGCTCTGGAGAGAAATGCAATACATACGCAAGGTTTTAATTTGCAGATCTCCGTGAAATGCTTTAACCTGGAGGGAAAAAGATGAGAAATTTTTATGAAAAAAATGAGGAAGTATGAAGAGGAGAAGGCGACAGCGAGGATAGTTACCTTCGAAAGTGACCCGGCCTTTACCTGAGTGTAACCGCAACCTTTGTCCAAAGCACAATCTGATATTAACTGACGTGTAAGAAATGTGACGAACGAGTGTGAGCCAGGAACCACGGCAGCCAGAGGTGCTCTTTGGAGGCTCTTCCCGAACGACCGGTCAGAGCGAACGAAGAAACGAATGAAAGAAATGGTGAAACGAGCCGTCTGCAGCTGGAGTCAAAAAGTTGTATTGAGTGTTAATCGTAAAATAAATTCCCCCGGATCTCCGAGGGCCGTATTTACTTTACGCCATTATTTTCAAAGCTGCTTTAAAATAGTACTTACACTGTACTGTAAAGCAGGGAGCGAGGGCAATGGATGCAACAGGTTGAGCAAGGCTGCCATTTGTGTTCGTTCACACAGATGAAAGGAGGGACATGACATTCTTCAGTACCTCCGGAAACGTTTTTGTACAAGGTACTCGGAGGCGTTTTGTCCGTTGATGGAAATTGCGTGGAAAACCCTTTAATCCGTATGGGAATTTTGGGAGTAACCCGGAGACGGTGCGGTCAACATGAAGAGCTACGCGTTCTCCTCGCTGCGCCTCCGCTTCAGTAGGTGCTGTCGCTCCCCGTTTACCCGTCCTCGCCATGTAGCGGGACAAGGGCTTTCTTTATTTGCTCCTGTTGTGTATAGAAGGCAGCGCTCTGCCGCGCCTTGTCTCCTCATCACGACAGCCCTTGTCTCCCGTATCTGTTCTCCATCTTGTTCTCTGCCTGCCTTTGTTTCTTACTCTGTCTTTTAGTTTGCGCTCTTTGATTGGACGTGACAGGAGGTTGATTCACATAAGGCTGCTCTTTGTGCGCTGCCAGGCCAGCGACGCAAATTGAATCAAGGAGGGGAGAGATCTTCTAATGGGGGTAACAAATGAACATCCAAACGTTGCTTTCTGTGATTATTTGTGCAAAGCAGCAATTACAAATGCAACCACTCTAGAAAGCACCCTAATGTGCAAGTTAACCATCATTTATTTTTCGTTTATTTCGAAGAAATAAGTGCAACGGAGGAAACTCGAACGTGATTAATAAAGTTACGCCACAACAAGCCTTTTATTTGAAACGTTAATATATTATCATTCCAGTGAAAAGAAAAACACTGACTTTTAATAACAGTGATTTATTCTGCTGCTGCCTTTATGATGCCAATAGAGTAGGACTTATAAATTGTGTATTAAAGTGTTGATTTTGACGTCCTTTACGGCAGTGGTTTTTCATTACATTCTAATTGATGTAAGTATGTATTCAAGTGTATTATCAATCTTTATTTACATGTTTTGCGAAGACATTGATCAATGAAAATTGCTTTCCTTTGTTGACTGTATTGGATATTATGGCCACCTTTTGGGCCTCATAATAGTCTTTATACAATCCTAGAAGCCAGATCAATAAGGCATGGAATTGTTTATTCTAAGACGTAGTTATTTTTCTTTGTGGTGGGATAGGGGGTTAGGGGGTAGGGGGTGCTATACGGAGGTGACCAAGAATTTCTACCACAACCAAAACTTTTAAGTGATCTGGAAAGTTTTCTTTCTCTGGCTTTGTGGTAAACATATATTTAAAAAAAAAAAAAAAAAAAAAAAAAAAAAAGAACAGCATTGCCATTTAAAAGTGTTTGCTCTTAGGCCCATTAAAATTCTTCTGAAGTTTGTATATATCACCACATCAAATACACATAAATTATGAATGTTTCACATAGCAGTTCAGCTCTTGTAGCCCCCGGGGTTCCCTTTAAACTGATTTGGTGTCTGTGTACTTTGTTGTAACATGGGCCAAGGAAAATTGGAGTAATGTGCTCTCCCTGGTTCATCATTCACTTTTCATACACGCAGACGCAAGAAAATTACTGTTTCTGCCTATACCCTTTCCTTGCCAATGTATGTTTTCAGGTCACTAAATTAACGTCCAAAGACTTGTGGAAGATTTAAGTGACATTTAATTGAATGAATGCGTTCATATATCCATTGTGTATATAATGCTGTATGTTCACTTTAGAAGTGCAGCTTTGGGATTGATGTATTTTTTAATGTAGAGGGCTTTAACTTCTCAGAGGGATTTTTTTTCATTATAGGATATTTTTTCCCAGAAATATTTTAAAATCATATACTCACTTCATGAAGTAAAAGTGAACTGCAAAGTTAATAACCCAACTGAGCAGAGGCCTAACAAATAGTAATTAAACTGATTCATCTCTGAGAGTTCAGTGTTGCACAAGGTGGTCATAAGTAGCAGGTATTACAGGTATGTTTTTGAGGTATTAAAATCAAAATCATACATTTAAGCCCTTGGAGCATTAGGGTCATAATTTCAGACACTAGCGTTGCCGGGTTTACGTCCAGTTCCAGTGACCCGAGATTCTGAGCCGCAGTCTGGAACAGGTGTTATGGTGAATTTGCGTATCGGCACCTGGGTGGACCATTGTACAGAGTGACGAAAAACACGGTACGAGTTGTAACTCTTTGATGTGGTAAGACCTTGTCCGCTTGGACAGACTTGTTCACGGAAAAGTGCTCTGGGTCAGCTGGAAATGTGCAGTGGTGCTACTAGGCGGATGATGAACTGAATGAGTTTCACTAGTTCAGTAAGGATATGAAATTGGTCAAGATCTGTCTACACACTGTACAATCACCACTAGAAAATATATATGGTATGAAAACACTATATATTTTGTGGTTTCGTGACAAAATAAGGTGAGGTGACTTTTTGGATGTACTGATAAATAATGAGCATGTCACAAGTACAAAATGTTAATGGGAAAGAAATGCAGCGCAGGCCAAAAAAAAAGTGTTACGAAGTCAGGATACAAGAAAATGAACGTTCCTACGCATTCTCGGGAAGTCCTGCCGGCCCGTCAAAGGCTGCGGACGTCACAAAAGCACGTGTTGAGTTTTTGTCATAGTAATGCACTGTGTGATTGAGGTGTTGCTCATTTTTATTGATTGCTGTCCCATAGCAAATGTAACCTGGGTTCCAGTCTCCATAGCTGAGCTGCTTTATATCTGGACGTTATCTGTTTGTGTACATGTTGTTTTACGTGTGCTACGAGGGAGCACTTGCAGTCTATCCAGTCAGTTTATTGGTGATAGAAAGCTTTGCGTAACACTCACACAAAACGTTGCAGTCGCTCGTATCTAGCTGTCCCGTGCAGAAATGCTGAAGTTCATCGTTGCCGACAGCTGTGACATTAAAAATGTCTTTAAAAAGCTGAAAATTGTAGGCGCGTGAGTTGTGGCAATAGCTTCATATGAGAAACATTTGTGGTTTTGCAGCATTTTGTCTGGCAGCATTCTGGCAGAAACGTTGGCGGCTCTAGAGTCAATATGATGCTCAATATCAGTCATGCAGAGGACTCTTGGTGCAAACTGTTGCAAGTTAATTCTTCGTTCCCTCCGCTTTGTGCGAGAATTAGTTTCGGTGAATGTAATGGAAACAAATCAATATTGTTACACATCTAAATGATGTTTAATCATCTTGCTGATTTTTCTAATAACGGCACAGTGCCGTTGATGTGTCTCCTCTGCAGTGAAGTGTTGGTAAAGAAGGATCCTTTACCATGACTCATTTCGTGTGACAAAGAAGGCAACGCCATTGACTGTTGGTTTACCTGAATTAAGAGCCCAAAAATATTACTGTGTCTATACTGGTGGTTACACATACTATATTTTGTTGGATATATACATTTATATCTCCCCTTTGAGATCAGTTACCCTGCTACTTGGCAATGATTTATGCACACAAATAACCTTAGATTGTTCGACTCTCAAAGCCCGAGACACTCTGAACTTTTTCCCTGTAAATAATTGATAGCCTGACACATCTGTACTTTTAGCGGTGAAATAAATAAATAAATATATAAAAAGTGATATAAATGGTCCTGTTGCTGAACATAGTACAAACTCTGTATCATCATGATAACCAAATGTACTGAATAGTACCAGTGTTTCATGTCATAAAAGCACAGTGTTGCATTCAGTAACAGTATAAATACAATGTATGGATTTGATCAGGTTCACGTGATTGTTCACAATGACATTTGTTATCGGTGTGGAAATGATCATCAGTACGTGTTGAGTTGTACGGTAAGATATGAAGCTCTCAGACATGGCATTCTACCTATTACATGCGCAGGCTGTTATAAAGAATAATAAAAGCTTTTTTGAAGCATCCCAAATGTTTCCACATAATAATTTATGTCTCTCTTGTGAAGTTCTGAAAGTGTGTGCTACTTAGCAATTCATTTTGTGCCGGAGTGTTTTGAGGGGCAATTTTTTACATTTCAGTAAGGTTTATTGCATCTTAATCTCACCTTATAGGAGTGCTGCCTGCAAAGACATTAAAAAATGCTTTACTGCCAGTAGTTTGCTTTGTCTCAATTTGTTTTAGACTAATATACAATTTAACCTTCAGAATAGTATTTGCAGGTTCATAACATTTGAAGCAGGTGTAATTTTTCTACCAAACACAGTTACAATGTGACCCTATTTATCTCTGTTTCTTGTAATGCGTAGCATTAATCTATGGGCTATTCATGACCCATTATTACAACGGAGCAATAATTCATTCCTATTGTTTAGACCTGCACCTGAGGAAAATATATGTTTATGATTCAATTGTTCCCTTAAGCGTTTTGCCAACCAACAATACCATGAAAAGCAGGAGGGTGTTACTTACAGAATGCTTTGCCGTGCCGTGTATGAAATGTCACACGTTATGAGGAGTGAAATGGGCTGCAGAGAATTCGGCAGTTTTCTGCAAGCATGAGGAGCTTCCAGCTTCGTCAAGGTGCTCTTTCCCTATGCATTATGTTTTGGCAGAAACCCCTATCCTCAGCCAGTAGAGTAGACGTGCAAAGTGCAATACAATTTATTATTAACAATTTGCACAAATACATAAAAGACAGTATCAGGATCTGTTATGGGAATACATTTGGGTACCTGCAAAATCCAAGAGGCAATACAGTAAGTGCATACAGTACGGTAAATGTGTGATCGCAATTTCGAAGTCAATTTAACACGTGTAAAATTGTAAAGACATAAACTTCACCAGATGCAGGCATGTTCTCAGAGACTTGTTCCAACTTCATGTTCTACTGAGAGAAAGTTCAATGTTGCGATCCCACCTCAGTAGTAAAATCTTGAGTTGGATCTGGAAAATATTCCGTTATCAGAGTTTGGTTTGTACTGGGACGGAGGCTCATTCTGGCCCCAAGATGGGCCGTCAGTAAGGGTTCAAGGTGCCAGACGGAATGTACCTTGAGCTTGAAACTGCATGTAGGGCCAATAGGGCTGAGGATACCATATGGCCAAGTTAGGGCTTTAAATGTGTGTGGGCTGCAGTAAATAGTGGAGGCAACTGAGAGATGTGGCATGAGAGTAAGGGGCACTTGCCAAAGAGGCAGGGTAGTGAAGTGCTTAATGATTTACAGAAGTTGGGTGATGTTGACAGGTGAACCTTGAAAGGAGGAACTTGCGGTGGTCACGATCGCGCGGCAGAGGTTCTGTGGTGTCGGGGCTCTTGGATGCGAGACACAAAGTGTGTGTGCAGCTGAACGGAGAGGATATTGAGTGCTCTGTTCTCGGAGAAGTTATAGTGTTACTGTGTGCTGCTTGGCTACTGCAGATGGATCAGGGGTCGACGAGTGCTCTTCCTGGGAGATGATGAGGGTGGCCGTATGTAATATTGCACCCTCTATGTTTAGCTCGTCATGTACGGTATAAAGGCGTGGAAAGACCCAGGAGAGCGGAGCACTGAAAAGTCGAGACTGCTTGTGCTAAGTGAAAACTGTCAACTCTCTCCATGGAGTGACAAGCAAGGACCTCAGGCTTGTTTGGGGTCCTGCGGGATTTTACCTTATGAGGAAAAAGGTGCTTGTTTAAGGACAGCTCACGCCAGTGTTTTGGATTGTGGAAATATAAAAGCATTTTTTTAATGGCAGAGAAATTATAGAGGTGTTTTTGACAGCTGGGGTGGCTGCCGTAAGTGGTGCGAGGAGAGTTGAGAAGGGAGGAGGTGAAGGAAGCGTGATATGATGAGCAGGAGGTCAAACACAACAGGATTACATAGACTTGATACGAGTCTGAATCAAACCACCCCTGGGAGAGCAGCGTCTCCCCAGTGATGCCTTCTCAAGCCTTTTTGGTACCTGAGATCAAAAGAAGGTCATAATGGAGGAAAAGAACTCTGTAAAACTTTATAATGGCTTGAAACCATCTCTGTAGTGATGTGTTCCAGCCTTGTGCCGCACTCTCATTGGACTCCTGCTGAACAACGAACGCTTGGATAAATCACTCACATTGCTCATTTCTGATGAATAAACTATGGCTAAATCACACAATGGCTTTGTAGCTTTGCCCGTTTTGTACCTTTGAAATTTATGAGCAGTGTTGAGGTTGCAGACAAATTGTTCCATTTGACAGAAAGTAGGTGGCGGACTGACTTGATATATATTTTTACCGCTATTGCGAACACGCCCAGGAAGGACTAAAGAAGAGATGTGACATAAACGGTTGTAAATGTGGATATGATGCTGTAATACTAGCAGGTGTACGGCCATTTGACCGTTGTTGTAGCACAGCTGGTGAACGACGCAAGGCCAATCCGGCGTGATGCGTTCAGAGAATCAGACGTTGGCCACCAAATGCGCTGCGGTTGCTTTGACATTTGAGACATGTATTAATTTATTTATGGAATTCTGTGCTCCAGGATATTGCCAGAGGCCGGGAGGTACGAGTAGAGTATACAGTAATGAAGTGGCGATATCCGCTACGGCTAGTTTAGTCTGGGATATAGCGGGGATGAGGGCTCCATCCTGAGCGCAGCGCCCGTGTTCTCCTCCAGGGATGAGTGCAACGCAACGCAACGCAACGCAACGCAACGCAGCGCAGCTCAGCGCCACACTTCGTTGCGCTCTGCGTCGGCGTGCGCTGCTCCTGCACTGTAGGTAAACTAGCCCTCGTGACATTATCCATTTCCTGCGCTTGCAAGAAGAGCTACGGCACCAAATGGCTTAGTCAGATCCGCAGAGTATTTCCCCCTCTGCATGGGCAGATTTTTCTTTTCTTTCATTAAAAACAACAGCTTTGAGGAAAGTTGCCTGATTGAACTTTAAAAAGGGGAAAAAGTGACTTGCACTGCTCTTTTCGCTTTCCTGTGCGTGCCGCACACCAACACACTAACACCGCAGCAGTGTTGCACAGCGACTCTTTCTCAAGTGCGCTTTTGCTCCGTTTATCATACGCATGTTCACGTATTGCCTGTAGCTGTGTGTGAGATCTTCTTGCCGCCTTTACGGTTTACAGCGTCCTTCGTCCTTTCGTCCTTTCGTCCTTCCTCTTCCAGCTTCATGGGGACAGCTGCTAGTGTTACTGGTTGAAGTTGCTGCCTTTGTAGCCAGAGGTCGCAGATCGCAGATTCGAACCCCACCTCCAGTAGTACCCTTGAGTAGGGTACTTACCCTAACGTTGCTATAGTAAAATGACCCGGCTGTACAAATGGCTGGGAAATGCTCTAAGTTACTTTGGAGAAAAGCGTCGGCTGAATTAGTAAATATAATGTAGTGTTATAAGGAGCATCTCATAATAGAAATATTTCCAGAGCCCCAAATAAGCATTACATTATCATTCCTTAACAAAGTAATTTTTTTAATAAAGTCACGACTGGCCATTTTTTTTATATGTACTTTTTATTTCTCGGAGGCACAGAGAAGTTGGTGTGGGGGGTAGAGATGCAATAAAAAAAAAAAAATGAAAAGCTGCAACCGTGGATAGGTTATAAAGCTGTACTAATAAAATGGTGTGAGAATGAAAAAATGGAAAGTATAATAATGCCACATAACTGACATTTCATTCTGACGCCTGTAATGTTTTTATGCAAGGGCCAAATGAAGGACAACAGAATTTGCTTGGCTTTCATCTGGCTTCTAGAATTTTCTCTCACATTCGAAAACACCAGTATTCAGCCAAACTGATGCCTGTAAATTGCCCCCGGTGTGTGAATGTGCAGGTGTGTGCGCCCTGGCGGACACTTCTGGGGGAACTGGTTTTTGTGCCCACTTCTTTTTTGGGAGGCTGTGGGTCATGATGAGTCTCGTGGGGCAGCGGCGCTTCCTGAAAGTTAATACACAGTAAATGCAATTAATTTAGTCTCTGTGTCAGTGATGCGCTAACAGATCTTGGAGTTTCTTGGAGATCAAAAACACGTTTCTTTCTTCCCCTTCCTTGACTTCCTATTATAGAGGAGTAGGAATAACCTGGAATTATAACCCATTTGAATGGATTAGTTTTTCCCTCGGTTTTCATTTCTTTTAGAGCTGTGCTGATGGAGAACCAGTCTTAATCCCACTTGTGGGTCCTCTGGGATAACTTTTCAAAGTGAACATTGTACTGTAATGTTTTTTCACAGAGTGCTATAAGAACACACGAGAGGTTGGATAATTATTTGACTAATAATTGTAAATTCCTCTAAATTTCCTTATATAAATGAATGCTTGTTAATTTTTTCAAAAATCTGTGTGTCTCTGTGTGTGTGTATACATATATATATATATATACTGGTTATTGAAAATTCTGTGCTTTTCTTAGTTGGAAACACAGATGATACATTGTGGTATTTAATCACTACAACATTTGTGTTATTCATTTTGTCTTAAGCACATAACCAGCTGTACATCAAAGGAAACCGTGATTCATGAACCATAGACCTTTATGATTTGTCTTTTCCCATATTTATTTTAGTGAATGTTTTGTACCGTGTGTGTGTGTGTGTGTCTGTCATATATATATATATATATATATATACGGTCAATTTTATGTCGGCCATAAGGGACATTCTTACTAAATAGTTTAGCTAAAGACAATGTAAAAGTCAGAGTGCAGATAATGTGTATGACGGACACTTTGGACGTCTGCCACCACAGCGATAGGGCTCTGGCTTCCTGTTTTGAAATCCCAACAGCTTAAATGCTTTAGCAGTTGTATTAGTTGCGCTGCTGAGAATAGATTCACACAGGCTGCATCAAGCAAGAGAGCACTAGTCTTTGTTTTTTTTTTTTTTTTCCTTTCAGGCATTTTTCTGGGGAGGAGAAAAAAATATATATATATTACATTATTATAGGAAAAACATGTGGCTGAGTTGTCATTTGTTAAAATGTAAGAGAAGGAACAAAAAGCAGGCCAGTGGACGCTTCAGCGAGGCTACTCATTCCGAATGATGAATGTGACTAAACACACATTTGTCCGTAAAACTTGCGGAGCGGACGAGCATCATTAAGCATGAGAAATAGGTGTAGCGCGCCGAGGAGTGAGTGCAGCAAACAGATGTTTGGGATTTTTGCAGGCATCCTTCATCCGGGAGCCTTTCATTAATAAAGCTGAAGGTGATTCTCTTGCATTTCGTTGAATGCGATGGAATAAGGTGTGTGTGTGTGTGTGTGTGTGTGTGTGTGTGTGTGTGTGTGTGTGTGTGTGTGTGTGAGAGAGAGAGAGAGAGAGAGAGAGAGGGTTGCTGAGTAAACTGTTTTGTGGTGGATTAAAGGAGAGAGGTCACATTGTTCCCGAAACAGGAAGCAGCTTGTTGTCTTCCTGCAGCAGCGACTGTCGATTCTCTGGTGCCGTCGGTTTGTGTTTGGTGCATTCGGCGCTCTCTTGTTTTTTCTGGGTTTGGTATTACGAGAGAGCACCTCTAGCCTACAGCTATGTGTATATCTCTTGGCGCAAGGGTTGTGTTGAAAGCTTTCTGCTTCGGCGGTTTAAGATTCTTCCTCGCTGGCCGAAGGTATAAATAAAAATAAGAGCAGGAAAAAAAGCACGAAATGAAGGGAAAGCTAATACGGGCCGGTGGAACAGTGAAAATACAAAAAGCAGATGATACATTAACTTCTGAAGATGCCGGCATATTAGACATCTTCATAGCGCAGAGGGCAAATGTTTGTAATAACCATCAGATGCAGCGCTGCTTTGCCAGAGGCAGTGGAGCTGTGAGTCGACCAGTTCGAAACACGTTTGTTAAAACACCAAACGCCCGAGATGCCGAGGAGCCCGGCGTATTGCGCTGGCCCGTTCCCGGGTTAGAAACCACCTCATTTTATATACGAGGCTGAAAGAGTTTACTAAGAATAACGTTAAAGCCCTAAAGGATCCTCCAGCCTATAAATCTTAATAGAGGTTCTGCAGTTTCAACGGGCGGCCCGCGTCTCTCTTGCCCAGCCATCCCCTGCCTTGCCTCCCTGGTGAAGGCTGCAATTTTCCCTGAGCAAAGCCATCGCGACTTGCATTTCCCAATACCGCAATTTGCCTGCAAACAGCATTACGTGAGGATAACCTATGCAGATCAATATAGAAACACGTCAAGAGCCCTTAACTTGACGTTCTCCACTAAATGCAGGACAGCATGCCGCAAACAAGCGTAAGGTACCGGTGCGATCATCTCACCAGCACCTGTCAAACCCGTGAAGGCTCCATTTTTCATCTGTTGCTCGGTGCAACTCGACAGTTGTGTTTCAGGCATCCGGTATGAAAAATTAACAGGGCAGGTTGTGTTCTGCTTTATTGTCTGCTCTTAAACTGGGATTGCCTCCATCATATTTCTATATATATATTTATATATCCCAGTCTGACTATCAATATATATGATGATGCTGCTACTACTGTATTTGGAAGTTATGAAAGTAACCCCAGTTTAACTGCAGACAGTAAAACACGGTAAATGTACGTGTTTTTAAAATCAGCATTTCAAGGTAAATGAAAGAAAATGCGGCTCATGTCGTTATTTGCTGGCTGTCGCCGCTCGGGCTGTTCTCGCCAATGAAAATGTGCGAATGATACGAGAAATGCTTTCTTAAATGTGATTCCTAAATCAGTGGAGAAGCAGCGAATAGTTCTAGTTTAGCGTCTGACTGATTCGAGTCATAATGGCAGCCCCGTTTGCACCACCTCTCCTTTAAATTGGCAGGTGCTGCACAAAGCAATCGTACCGGTGAGTTTGGTACGAGATTCGGCCTGGTTCGTACATTAGTGAAATGTAATATGATTTGACGTCAGGGACAAATTACACTACGCGACATAAATAGCTTTGAAAGAGTTGCTGCTGTTCAGCATGTTTCTAAATGCTCTCTTAAGAGTAGCAGGGTACAGCTTTCGTGCTTTTGCCACTTTTCCTCTAAATTGTTGTATTTCTCAATGCTTCCAGTTGCAATTTGGAAACTTGCCCCATCGAACTAAATCAGGGATTTCTTTCGCTCATGCAAACGTCGGAGCTGCAGCCCATGAACAGCTGTGATGTTGAAAGGGGCAAACCAAATAGTTTATTTCTATCCCGCCTTTCCATTGCGGATTGCGTTGCGTTTCAAAGCTCTTTCGGAGATTTATGTACAGCGGATAGGAAAGTTTCTCATACTTCTGTGAAGAGTCTGCACTGGAGTTCAGTGTATTCGAAAAAGCTCTTAAAAAGCATGGGCTTGTACATTTTTGTGCTGCTAATCTATGTACAAAGAAGTCACGCAGAGCCCTTTTATGAAAGGATCGGCAATGTGATTGGTGCCAACGCTGAGTTACGGCTGCCCATTTTATAGGAGGGCTTGTCGCCGGTAAAGCACACTGTTCCCTTGCTGCGCGCACACTTAATGTAACTTTAGAAATGGAAATTTGGCGTTTTATTTATAGCTGTTGAGATGAATTAGTATGAGTCACAGTGCGTAAGGGCATGTGAGCACATCACCATGCGCTGTATGGCACTCGCAAAACAAGGCAAGGAAAGTACTGTTTAAAATATGAATTAAACTATAAATGTACCGAGTAATAGTGCCGTTACTAGCAATGGTATTTTAAAGGCTTTCTTCTGTATCAAGCTCCCCTTTTGGGTCAAGGAGTACAACAAAAATATTTGAAATGCATTGCAGACACATAACACGCAGAAGGAAAGGCACAAATTATTTATGATTAGGATGATGGTTTCATAGATGGAAGGTCAGTATTTTTCATGAACATAAATTTGATTTCCTGACTTGTAAAATCATTGATGAATGGGCTTTCCTGCTGGTTAGGGTCCATGTCTAATGGGTTGCATGTGCTGTGAATTGCTGCGATTTTGCACGCTGAATGAGATGCACTGCACTTCTTTGTCTGTTCAAATTAATTTATTTGTCTAAGTACTGTTATCGGAGTCCCTCTCTTTTCCTCATACATTTTTCCTTTTTCTTTTTCTACCATTGTACCTCTGGACGTCGGCAGAATTAGCGATGTTCAGAAATCGACCGTGGTAAATGTTGAAGTCGGTATGTTTAGCTGACGTGGTTGACAAGTCAACTTTTGAGTCCAAGTCGCTGCCTGAGTCACAAGGTATGGCTGGACCGAATAGTGACACTGAAACATTTCTAATGGAAAGTGTCTTCTGTAAATCCCATGAGAACATGCCTCCCGAAACATCTTATCCAAAATCCAAATATTATGCACAAACATGACATGAACTTTGTGCAGAAGTAGTGAACGGCTAAAAGCAACAATGAAGCACTAAAAATCTCTAATGGCCCTGGATTCTCTAACTGCTGACACACAGTTGGGGTCAAAAGTATTGGCACCCTTGAATGACTTGCAAATAACTTTTGATTTTCCCTAAAAAATATGCTGATGTCGACCGAAGTATTTTGTCTCCAACTCTTTATTTCACTGTTACTGTTTCTGAACTTTTGTTGTCGTCTGCTGTAACGTTAGTGTTATTTTGCAGTTTCTCTGAATGTTGTACTGAAAAGTCACCCCGGTAGCTAGGAAGTTTTCTGGGCACGAATGGCAAGCAAAGGGAACTTGCACGCACTCCGAGCCTAATTCCACCCTGCAGCGACAGGCAGCTCGGACACCGTGATACACCAGTATTCCCTGGTATGCTACTTCGCTGTGCTGCTACAGGTGCTTGATAAAGGTACACATCTTACACCGGATTGACACTGTAGGAGTACCCTGCTGTGTACATGGCTTCGTAAGCCATTGTTAAACTGCTAATGATACAAAAAGTGTCAGCTAAGTAAAGGTAACAATAATAATGTGTATGTAAGGAAAATTTTTTTTTTTTTCTAAAATGTTTATGTATACCATACGTATTATTTCCACGTAGGAATTTAACAGGACTTGTGTGACCCATCAATACACCATATTTGCATTCTGCTACTCCAATCAATATTGTACCCAGGTGATGATCCATAATTTGGATCCACTCACTCAGAGTAAATGAGGCTGCTATGTCATCTTGAATTAGGCGTGCGCTGTACATGTAGTGGACTCATTCGCTGAATCGAGGCAAGAAAGACTTGGAGTCACACAAGAGAGACGAGAGTCTCTTCTATGGCGACCAGGCTTTTCGGCTCAGCCATCGACTTTTCTCAGCGTGCCGCCCACTCTTCTCTCCCCTTGTTCCGAAGATAAATTAGCAGCTCCTAAATAATGCAGTGAACCCTAATTCTCTTTGATTAGTATCAAGTTAGATGATAGCGACCCATTGAAATTGGTCATCAGCATAAATAATGAGTGAATGAACTGATAAAATGCAAACTCACCAGCCATCATAAATCAAATGAAATCCACTTGCTGTGGAAGCCGCTGAAATTAGAAGTCGGTGCTCCTATTAATTATGTTGCCTTCTGAAGGCGACAGTGTTATAAATCAGACCTGAGAGGCACTTGGGCTGCTGAGCTGAAGCAGTGAGACTGGCTGCAAATTGCTTTGTATATGTTCCTAATTGTTTCTTAAATAACCCACCTTTGGAGGCAGCCCTGATAGGTATAGTGCCACGGCGGGTCAGTAATGTCTGATGGGGGACATTTTTAACCAGTGTGACACCAGTCTGAAGGGCTCTTTCGCCGCCCGCTCCTCTGCAGCCTTTGTTCTCGTGCTTTTCCCGAAAGTGCAAAAAAGCGCCGTGCTTCCTCATCGGCACGTCCTCCTGGATGCGTGAATACGTCAGCCCGCACACAAGGGTTTGCTGTAACTTATTGGGAATTATTGCCCAGTGTCCTCACAACGTTGCTTGTTTGCTACTTTCTTTGCTACTCTACTTTTCCTTCTTTCTTTTCTTTTCTTTTCTTTTTTTTTTTTTTTGCATCTCAGGCCATGTCCAGCAGGTTTTCCTCTCCTCCATGCGTCGCTAAATGCCCAAAAAAGGACGTACATGGGTTCAGCGAAGGCTTTCGGTTGAGTCAGGGGCTTCTCGGTTCTTCTCGGATGAGCCACAAGGCCCTGTTGCGTCTGCTGCGTACCTCAATACGTACTCATTTCTACAGCCACCGCATTGGAGAGCTGGGTAAAGAACGTAGAATTCAGCAGCGACCTGACATGTCTTACCCTAGACAGGAGCGTATTTTTTCCAGTCATGGTGTCCTCCAGGTCACACTGAACCTGTAACATCTCTTTAGGCTTTATTCCAAGGAAAAGGAACGTTATTGCCTGGAAGGGCTCTCAAGCTGACGTTTTGATGTGGCTTCATGTCGATGTCGTGAAGAGCTGTGTCAAATGACATCATTAATTAGCGTCTTTAATAGGTCATCAACCTGAGAAAATGGGAAAATGTGAGCGTGATAACTTTTCTGTGTTATTGATTTATATATTTATATCTTTTTTTACTCGCTCAATTACATTAACTCAGCATTTTGAAGAGCTTGACACGCTTTTGCTTGTGCATTTACAATGTCAACGGAAATAGTGTCAAAATAATAGTACATAAGCTAGTTGTGTATCAGGACTACAGTTGTGTTCCTGTATTCATTAGAGTGAAACTTAATGAAGATTCAAATGTATTAATTAATGATTTTTAATATTGTTTAAGCATGACCTTTAATGCTTGACCCAGATGTGATAAACCTTCAAAAGAATAGTTAGTGGAAAGATTTTATTTTATTTTTGCACTCTATTTTAAAGTAAGTGCTGGTAAAAGCATGATAAATAAGCCCCAAGAAAACATATTAAACCCATCTCTGTGCAACCTGTGTGTACGTTCAGCTTAAAAGCATCCCTGAGCTAACATTGATTTATTACATTTCTAGGCATCTCGTTGTGGTCGTTATGTTATATTTATGGGAGGAATGGTGGATTCCCTCATTATGTTCCTCTAATTTATTTTACATACTTTTATGGCTCGTGGTGCACAGCTAAGGCTTTATAGCAGCTGTTAGCGAAAAGGAAAAAAAGGCAAGTACTTATTGATCAGAATTTACATGTTTATAGCTGTGATCATGATTTATTTACGCTGTTCCACAAAATAGATTATGGTGTTTTAAGCATTCTTTTAAAATACGGCAGTGATAACTTAATGCATAAATTGCGCGTACATGGGTTTGAGCGCATGTCTCTGTGTATGAGTGTAATAACAACAGAAATGAAGAAGAGAAAATAGATCGCCCAGGACAGTGATTTTATTGTCCGTGCATTTTAAGGGGAATAACAACAATTCTCAAGTTGTCACGTGTGTCACTGGGAGCTGAAGATTCACTTCTTTCTGGGGATTTTTAGGGACGAACGCGGGCTGCGTTTTGCACACTTAAATGACGAGTGAAACCCTAAACAGCGCTCTCCGTACATCGTAACGTCCAGGGCTTTCCCTCATTTTTCACAGAAGGCCGTTCTGCTCGTGTCCCTGTCCGTCTGTCTGTCCGTCTGTCTGTCCGTGAGCTGTCTCTACACAGTAGGTTCTCATCATTTCCCTTTAGATGACTGTAACCGATCAGTCCCCGCATTCCTCGTTCCACGGTGAGAAACTGTCCAGCTGCAGGGTGGAAAAGGATTTCGGGCCTCGGCTCCATCCGTCCTCGTGGTGCCATTTCTTACGCGCACCCTCTGGTCAAGGAATCAGCGGGGTGTGTGATCTTGTCCATTGAGCCTTCCCTGCTGGCTCCTTCAGCCTCACTGCACAAGGCCACTTCAACTTAGAAAAGTTCCGATACGGTCCAGCAGTACGAACGAAGCCTATTCGTGCACTTTATTTATTTATCTATTTATCTATTTATTTAATGGTTGTCTGTTATGTATTCGTACTTATGTGACTTCCTTGTTCGAGGGAACTTGGTGTTTCTTAGATTCACGGATCGATGCAATCCACTTTAACGTAGGTGAGTATGTGATAAATCACAAGGATTTTTTCTTTATTAATTTCTGTTCGCTAAATTTTCCAGGACGTAAGAACTTTGATAGAGTGTAGACTTATAGAGCAAAGACTCCAGACATATTCAGTGCACAGTTAACAGACATTGTGGGGTGGATGTTTTCGATAGCTGATTCTACAGGTAAAGGTGATCAATGGAGAAAAGTAAGTGATTCTTCTGCATTTTAAGTTAGAGTACATTTCCATATACCGCATGTTTTCGGAACTGAAGTATAAGTATATGAAAATATTAAAAACATTTAAATTAAATTACTTTGACTTTTGAACCATGTAATAATGACCAGGACTCATCCATGCTAAGTGTCTGTAATTAATGGCAGAGATGAAGCTGTTACGAACTGCTGCTTATTAAATTAAAACTAGTACCATAAAAAAATCGTTGAATTTTGCTCAGGAACTTAATATATGTCTATAAAGCGGCAAGCATCACCTACCATGAAATTTAATGTTTCCAGGATATTTAACATTAAGACGTAGTTAAAATTAATTCAATGTGCACTTTCTTGAAAATAAAGCTGACAACTAATGTCAATAAATCGCATCTCACCCCCAGCTCATGTCAGTAAATCTAGTGCGCGACTGCCGGGCCCTGCGGTCGGCGCTGGGCGGGTGAAGATGGATCCGAGGGGAGGGCAAGCGGCACGAGGCCATTTAAACGCGGACGCCGACGGGTTAAGATGAGAGGCAGCGCAGGTGCCCTTGGTGCGACATTGAGCCCTTGCGTTTGTTTGCCTTTAAATAATGCTCTCTGTAGTCGTAAGAAAAACGGCACGGGCTTTCGTGACATTGCGTCTGAGCCAAGGTGACTCTGGGACGGACCGCTCCCCTCCCCCCCCCCCCCCCGGCCCTCGTCGCCTTCTCGCCCTGTCAATAAGCATCCACTTGTCTGATGGACTCACATCAGGGCTCAACAGCTGACACGCTGGTGTCTTTATTTCCTGCAGCAATCCTTTTAAAGCTCACATCAGTGGTGATTAATAATGGTGACAGGGCCCGGGATGTTAACCCTCCGCTGGCAGTCGCCTTCTCCCGAGAGCCCCTGCGGCTGCTTTTCTCGGGCGGTTCCTGAAGGATTTACGTGGATATGTACGCAACGTACAGTAGACTTTTGCAGGAATCATTAATACGTTCGGCTGCATTTTATGAGACATTAGTGAAGCGTTAGCGGAACGGTCCCGGAAACAAGGACATATTATCTAGCCTTTATATGGATGGGCCCATTCAGGTAATCCACTCATCTGTTGCCTCTATTATCTAATATATTTTTCTTTTTTGTCCATTACATTTGTGTAAAGATTTTGCAGAACATAAATAACTGTGCTGTGAATAATTGCGAGGTACGATTTATGAATGTGTTGTGTTATTGTGCATGTCGCCACAGCGGACCTCCGGAGAGGACCTCCATGGGAACGAGAGAGGGCTGGAAGGTAATGAGCACATGTTGTAGCTCACTGAGAGCTTTTAATAAACTGCAGGCAGCGAGCAACTCTTTGCTCAGTCTGGCTGAAACTTTACCAGCTCAAGTACCAGGCTTCCTATTGTTCTGGAAACCATCTTTACTTGTGTCCGGCCACAGGCTTCACCTCGCCTTCGCGCTCCTTCGCTCCGCAAACTTGCTGCCCACCCCCCTCCCGCAACCCTTTGCTTCTCCCTTTGTGCGACGTTGGGGAGTTGATGTCTTCCTGCTGGGTGCGGAGTCCCTGCCCGGCTGACGTTGCTTTGGGTCCCGACCGACGTACCTGGGCTCCTGCGCCTAGTCCCGGTGCTCCTCCCTCGCGTACCGCAGGCCTTCTAGGGTTGTCTCCTTGAGGATCCGTCCGCTTGCATCCGTCGCAGCTCTTTGTTTACATATAAATGTCTTTGTATCGTCGTCTCGCACAGTGGGCGGCGCCGCCACTTCTGGATTCGCAGGTCGCAGGTTTGAATTCCACCTCCTGCTGCAGTACTCTTGAGCAAGGTATTTACCCAGATTGCCCTGGTAAAAGTATAAATGGGTAAGTCATTAATTGCTACTCGCCCTGGACACATGTATCAGCTAAAAGAGTCGATGTAGATATTTGTATTTATACTCTGGTTGACGGGCATCCTGTCCACTGTGTATCCTGGATGGCTTTGCACTCTCTGCTTCCAGAATAGGCTCTGAACCGTTATGTCCCTGACTTGGACGAGTGTCTAATGAGAGCGAGAATGTATTTATGAATAATAAGCTTATTTTGAAGCACGACAAGGAAAGTGGCGTGTCGGAACAGCGCGTGGAAATATTGTGCAAGTACGCAAATATCGAGCGTGCCTTTGGGCGGAAGGAAAATACGTGACGGCAGTGTGGGTATCCGCTGGCCTGCAGGTATGCAGTACAAGCCCTTGCCTGAGTGAAAAGTTTTGCACCAGCGTCTGCTCTCTTGGTTTTTTCTTTCCCCGCTACGTACAACGCAATATGATTGGTCTCGGTGGTGGTGTGGCCATCGTAGGCTCAGCCAACTTTTGAGCAGCGCCGGTGTTTTCTCTTCTTCTGGTTTTTGAAAGTTTTGATACGATGCGAAAAATGAGATGTGAAAGATGGCAAAAAGGCCTACGCACGACGTAGCACTTCACAGTTTACCGAATTGTTCCAGGTTACGTAAGAGATGCGCGCACAGGGGCTGTGCAGCGACGGAGTCTTTTTTTCTCTTTTCCAACACAGCTGAGTTTGACTGTGCCGCTTTGCACTCTTCCGCCTCGCCGGCGGGCGCCTCGGAAGCTCTTGGCCCCGTCTCGTGATGTTTGCCCGCGGGTTGCACTCCACCTTGTCCTGCTCTGTGGAACCGAGTTGTTTCGAGAGCAACGAGCGGCGATAGGTAAACGAAGAGCTCGCAAATGACGTGCGCTGCACAAGAACATAATGGAATAACTGCACGGGAGCTCCAGCGTAAAGGGCCAGAAAAAGTTTGGAAATAGAGCTGCTTACAGTGGCATAAAATAGGATCATCCACGGAGTGCCACTTAGTACCGCGTTGGGCATTCATGTGCGGCAGGCAGGCAGGCGGGGAGGCAGGCGGGGAGGGAGCGCGTAGATATGACACGGCTCGCAGTCAGCGATGGCTCCGCACTGCTGTACTGAGAACGTGACATCGGGTCCAGCAGCGGAGGCTCATTTGTTGGAAGCGGTGGAGGTGGTGGAGGTGCTCGTTGGAGGCAGTCAGGAGAAACGTGGCCTCCGTGTTCAGGAGCTGCCGCTTGCAGTGCCCGCTGCCGCCCGCTGCGTTTCGTGCTCTTCTCGCGATGCAGGACGCGCACCTCGTGCATTCCTCGCCGTCAAGCTTTTGTTTCCTGTTGCTTTCTCCCCTCTCGCTTAATTTGGCCGTTTTCGCTTCGCCGAGGGGGCTTCGTTGGCCGACGCACAAAACAACAACGAAAAAAGGGCGCAAAAGTTGAGGCTCACGCACGTCGGTCGTTCGCAAATTGAGACGCGCGTTTCACTTCGCCGCACTTTTTGTTCCCGTCAGTCGGCCATTGCCCATTGCTTTATTAAAAGTTCTTTTCCCTCCGAGTCAAATAGGTGTGCATTTGTGATTTACGTGCGTTGCGGCTGGCCAGAAATCGCTACGTGTGTGCACTTTTCACTTGGCAAGAGGTACATAACTCTTTCATGGCGGCGCGCACAAGCAAGGAGTGGCATCAACCTCAACCTGTTGGAGACGCACATGAAAGCAGTGTGTGTCTCTCTTCCCAAAGTGGCGCATAAAGGCCATACATTAAGTTATCTCATTTATGTGCGCTTGCTCCCGGGATCCTGTCTCAGCATTTTTACTTTCGGGTCGACGTGCTGCGGAGGGGAACTAAACAAACTTACATTACAGCCTGAGGGAGAACAATTATTTTGCAATTTGGATGGAATAGCATTGTCTATATCAGATAAATAATAATAGAGAAGTCATCTTCTCTCTGCAGGAAATATATTTATTCCATAAAGAATCGTGCGCCTTTTCCTTGCCTCGCTTATTCATGCAGTCGCTGCACTGCTGTCTGCGCCGGCACGCATTCCGGACCCTTTCTTTCTAATGAACCGTCTTTTGCATTCACTCTTGATATTTGAACATCTCAATCAACGTTTTCCCCGAGGCAAATCTCGTACATCTGTTTGCACTAAAATATAGTGCTCCAGATATTACTACAGCTTCCTTTATTTGTTTTTCACTAATAAGAAATGTCAACACTGAGAAGAAAGTAAACTTACAAGACAGCCAACCGACATTCCCTCCTTGTTTCACTTGGCTCCGGCTCAGACTTATATTGAAATTCCTCGTAATAAATCAAGTCAGACAATGCACATTCATATTATTTTGCATGCTTTCCTCCTTCATAATTCCCCTGTTTTGCATAACTCTCTGTAAGCACAGAGAAACACTCGAGAGATGAGTTATGCCACTTAGCAAAAATCTCCCCATACCAACGCTTGCAGAGGTCGCTCCACTCGCACCAATCGGCATCGCGTTACCGTACCGCATTTTACCGTGGTGGAGGAGATGAGCCGAGAGCTGTTTATCTGAGCCAGTCCAATAATTTCAACTTTCTTGTGTACCTATAGCTGTTCTAATTGTACTGCATGTTACTGCATGGAAACATTTTATGATCATGCTGTTAAAGTGTATGCAACTTGTGGAGCTTTTTCAAAGTTTCTAAACGTTCAGAAAGTCATTAATGTGGCTATTGCCCCCGCTGTTACACCCATTCTTCACTTGATGGGATTGTCACCTTGTTGGGCCGGTGCCTGTTCTGTGAGGTTCAGCGATCTCAATTATTTCCTATGGAAACTACCTGAAAATTAAAATGCCAAAAAAAAATCAAAAAAAAAAAGTTATGTTCATGCATGTCATTGTTTTAGTTACAGGTCTGAACCCATTTCCTCAGATTTGTGTTCTTCCTAGAGGAGTTGAGGATAAGAACCTTGCAGAAGGGCAGCGTGAACGTTGGATAAGTCGAAGAAGTGGACATGTGATGTTAAAATGTTTAAAGTGCATTTCAAGTGTTTAAATAAGTAAAGGTTTAATGTAATGCAGAAATAAAGTACGGTCAAGTAATTCGACACGACGACTGCGTCTCAGTGCCTTGTTCCAGAGTTCTAAATGAAACCTTGCATTTTCCACACGAGCTCAAACTTACTTGTATTTCAGTGCAATTTCATGCTGGACCTCACATACAGCAAAGGACTGTGCTTTTCGCAAGTTAAAATGTGCCTTGACTCTAAAAAGGTAGGACAAATATTTATCATTTAAACGTGGGAAGTGTTTTGTTGGATGAACCGGCTTTGCGTCGTGTGCAGCCTGTGGTTTGTTCAAGGTACGTGAAGACGAGCACATTCATTTTTAATGCAGAGAGACATTTACGGTGCGAATTCTGTTTTCCACTCATTGCCAGATGGAATTCTACGTGGCTTCTGATGGCTTAAGAAGCTTGAGACAAACACACATGACCACCACCCGCGTACGCTCCTTTTAAAGCGTTCGCCTGTCAGTTCGTCCTTGTTTTTCCTGCCTCCTAGTTCTTTCGCACTCGTAAGGAATTTTGTGTAACGCCAGCATTGGAGGAAAAAACGAATCATCGATTGCGTTCACATTGTTTCAAACTAAGCCAGGGCCCGCTCTTCGTTATACGGTGCGTTATAGTTTAGTAATACTATGCTGGATACTTTGTTGATGATTTCAGGCGATCGATTAATGGGTGGCTGGTCGACTGAGTCATTGACCAGCTAGAGGTGATTATATAAAACTTACTTTTGAAAACATATGCGAAATTCCTTTGCTGTAGCCTCAAACTTGACTTAATGAGCCTAAGTACAATGATTCAGTGTCTGTCGGGCAAAAGAGAAGTTGTGCATGCAGATGTGCGGAAGGTTATTGAATATGACTCATATTATGAGTCTTCCCAACGCGAATTTACGACTTAGTTTAATTAGCCCCAAATGTACGTGTCCAGGTGCTGCAGTTGTTTGGCTGCGGCTGTGGGTCACTTTAATTAATTAGTGACCATCCTTTCGGCGCTCTGACACCCGCTGAATTATTGTCACCGAGGGTCTTACCTCCTTTTGTTTGGCTTGAACAAGTGTGACAGCTTGGCAAATTATGAGTTTCCTGGTTTAAATCTGCCAAATTGTAGACAAAACAAGCCATCAGCTGAGCGGAGAGATTGCACTCAGTACTTAGTGTTTGTAATTACTAGTAAGTGGCAAATAGTCGGCTCAGGCGGAGTAGAGACTGTTTCATTATGCCTAATTAACACCTACTTGATTATTGTTAATTACTACAGTTTGATGATAGAGGAGTAAAGTTGTCAGTCTCCAGACATGTAGAAACCATCTGGGTCATTGGTAACCATATGCTGGCACTTTCGCTGTTATGCAATTTCATTACTTTTTTGTAAAACGTAATTATCCTCGGCTACTGATGGAGGAATGTCGGTAAATGAGCAACATGATGCTGTGTGTGTGTGTGTGTGTGTGTGCGCCGTCAGTAGTGCACAGCAGTAGAAAGCACACTCCATAGTTTGACTTGGACACTTGTTGGCTTGAACAAGTTAAGGCCTTATGGGGAGCGTGTGCGTTTCGCCACACTAGAACAAATAATTTAGCGCTTGATGACTTTTCTCCATGAATACTTCTCCGTATCAGGGATGTACGACCTCTGCAAGTTTGCCTAGAAACAGACGGCTGGTGGAAAAAGTGCTCGAACGTTGCAAGCAACCGTCACTGATCTCAAATCCCCTTTATGAGACAACTGCAGTTTTTATTTAGATGCTCAATATACATTGTATTTCAGCTGTATAGTGCACACACTGCAACTAGGTGTGTATATAAAAATACACACATTTCTGTCACTTTTCTAATTACACTTGTTATTTATCATCATTTTATCAGTCTCGCCCTGACTCGAACCGAAAATTGATTGTAGTACGAGCTCATGGGGCATAAATATTGATGGAGCATCATGGAGGAGTTATTGCTCTTGTAAAAAGAGAAACTGGGGAGTGTGCTGTTCCTTTGTGCTCGGTGGCACACAGGTATGTTTACCTCTGTGTACTCTTCTCTCAGGAGGAGCTGCTTTTTCTGGCCCTGATTATTACCTTCGCTCTTGAGGAGATGCTTCCTTGCAATGTTGATAAAACAAAATCAGCATAAACCCCATTGCTACAGTACTTCTGAATTAGCGGGGAGTTTTCAGTGCGGAACCCAAGTTCTTTTAAAAGCACGTTCCTAATGCATTCAGAACTATACTGGTGCAAAACAAATCCCGAACTGCAAGTGAGGCAGATGCAAGTTCTCGCAGAGTTCGGGATGAGACTTAAAATGCATTGTCACACATTTGTGGCCCTGAATTTTAGACTTTCGAACCTATCGTTATAAATGAGTCTATATTTAATGTATCTTTGAATTTTTGTGATGGACTGGCGTACCGTCCGGGGTGCAGCCCTCCTCTCCGTAGCACAAGAGCTCATGAAGCGGTAGCTCCAGTTGAGCGTTTGCACTTCTATTCAGTTGTAGTTGAGATGCTTCTGGAGTTTACTGGATACGGACGTGTCGTTTGCTTCGCAAAAAGCTGAATCTTCCGCATAAAGGCGCGGTTGAGGTTGGGAGAGGAAAGGCTGGTCCAGAGGCGGCGCAGCACAGCGCCGCAGCACAGCGCCGCAGCGCGTCCTCCATCCATCAGTCAAGCACGCGCTGACGGCCATAAATAACCTTTGCGTTGTGCTCTGCACAGGACACTGGAGTTTCCCGTGTTTGCGGACGTTACAAATGGCTCTGCCAGGAGAGTGCTCCTCGACTTGTCCAGATGCCGATCCCACCTCTCATCATTAACTCTCACACTGAGATTTTAATCAGCGCTCCTCGCGGCGCAAGACAGATTCCACATCGGCCCACATTTTCAAAGCTGTCATTCTTGCTATGTTGGGTAGACCCCAGATGGATGGGCTGGATCCCCTCGCCCGACTGGTGGCAGTTAATTGCGGTGACCTTAAAGGCTTTTGCGGTGTTCTTCTGAGACGGAGCGCTGAAAGTTTGATGACGGCCTGTAAGCGAGACCTGGCTCATCTCTTCCAAATATGTTGTCACGCTGTGATTTTTACATGTACCTGCAAGTGCTAAGAGAACGATATGTTGGGAGGCTGCTCTCGTGTCTTCAGCTGTAGCCACACCACACCACACTGGCATGCAGGGTGTTGTGTTTCACAGTCAAGTACCTCCACGATTTTCTTACTCGTGTAGCATACTCTTATAGTTGGCAGAGGTGGTATTTGACGTCCGTTTTGCAGTGTCGTTTCTTATTCTGCGTGCGGTCGAAGCCCGAGATTCCCGTTCAGCTGACGAGTCTTCGGTTTTACCGGGATTTTCATTTAAGACCCCTTCTTCAGCTCACGAGCCGTTTCTCCCCGATTGGACCTCGTCTGGGTTTGGAGCGTCTGCCGTCAGCTGAATGGCACCAGATCTTCTTTGCAGTTACATTTTGGCTCATGGTGCACACAGCTCCCAGCCACAGCCCAAACAGACAGCCCACAGTTGGCAAATAAATGAAATGCACAACAAAATAAACACTATTGAGAGGCAAAACACCGCGGTGCTGCAGGGGAACGAATTCACCGTGTGTGTTGTTTTGTGAGCGTTTTTAAGCGTATGCTGCGTTACGGCGAGGGAAGAGCGTAATGAGGGCAGCTGGGCACAGAAATACAGTATTTCTCTATGATATCGTAGTTGATAAACGGAAAGTGCCTTCTGCTGCGTTACCATGGTAAATGTTCACCGTTGGACTTACTGTGTCCGTTTTAATGGCATTTAGTGATATTTCAGTATTAACGGGAGTCGTGTTCAGGCCTCGGGACGGCATGCCGGCTTGTAACCATTGAGAGTAAGAGGTACTAGGGTGGTTACTAGGGGGACTTTGTCTTGCTTTGTTTTTCCTGGACGCAGAGACACACGAAGGTGCTTTGTTTACACATCGGGTGAGGAAATGCGGCACAGGTGCGGCGTCCTCCGCGAAAGCGCTCGTCATTGTCCGTCTTTGACGCGTCTTTTCAAAGCGTGCACCTTCCTGGCTACGTGCAGTATTATGAGCTCTCGGGCTTGATCTGCACTCATAAGGAGCACTTTTTACCTCTTGTGCCTCTGGCCTGCTTTCACATTATTAATTTTTGCACTGGCATTCCACTGGCATATGAACATTTGTCATAATATGCTAGTAGAAAAACAGATGGCAGTCATTTGTGCTGCAGTTTAGAGCCCTGTTCAAATCAATCTGCGACTGGAATCGTTCACTGTGAGTTAGTACAATCTGGGAAAATGTGTTTATAAATCTGTTAATGTGAGTTAGCAGTTTGCACTTAGCTAGTGAACAAAGTTACTGCCCACTTTGCCAAAAAAACAACTTTTTCTTGACAGCACACCACAACTTTTGCAGTTATTTTAAGAACCTTTTTTAAGATCCTTGTTGTCGTTGAGTCCTAAGTTGAAGGTTCGGATTAATTTTTGCCAAAATATTGCAGTTATATTGCACGGATTCCCTTTTCTTCCGAATTTCGATGTAAATGAAGGTCCGGCACTGATACGGGTTGGTCACGAAACACAGTTTTTGAATTTAAAAGGAGCCTCTGCTCTATGTTTTGGGGGGAAACGAATAGACATCGCTGCTGCAAGTGTCGGTACAAAACAAGCGGAGAAGTTATTTCTACTGTAGCCGATGTGTAAATCAGATAAATGATGCAACACTGAATATTATGGCAGCTGCAGTGTTTCAGCGCCTAATTTGGTTTGGCAATTTAGTGACTGGCTCACATTATTAAGATTGGTGATGCACTTGTCTTCTCCTGGGTCACACAGCCTGCGTGCATGTCCACAGCACTGGACGTCATGCAGAAGAAGTTGGAAGCGGGGTCTGCTCCAAACGTGCAGAAGATGCAGAAAAGACTTATTTTAAGTTTAAAAAAAAAAAAAAAAAAAAAAAAAGAAGAAAAGATCCTAGCTGTAAACACAATAACATTATCCGTGATTTTGAATGCCTGTCTGTCCTTGTTAATTAGCAGCACACATAATGTGAAATTGGCTATGAAACGGTGAAGAAAGATAAATGGTTTCTTGTTTGAAAGTATAAATTATGCTATATGCACTAAGCATTAGGGTATATAGCATTTGTCATGTTTAATTGCCAGATCAATTAAAATTCAGGATAATGATGATTTATACTCACTTCTGTGTAATTTGATATTCATTAAGTTAGCCAGACACATGCTGATATTAGCTTGTTAATTATGTTTCCTTTTGTTGAAAGGCGCCTTTTGAAAGCAATCTGCTCAAAGTTTTCCAAACTCATTGAGCTAAATGAACACTTGGCAGCTGTTCATGTTATTGAGGTGGTCACTGTGCCTTGTTTCACTCTTACAATAATGAATTGTTCATTTGGAAATATGTTTCCTCTTAGCACTTCTTTAACGTACAGCTGGCAAGCTTTTGATACAGCTCGAAGCTACGGCTTTTACGGGAAAACGCAGTGTAAAATCGCAGTAGAAAATGTGTCTTTCTGTCCAGCGTTATGTGCATGTGGCTGCTTGTTCATGCGAACATATACTGTACCTTTCTTAATGCTGCTGGGCGCTCTTTCGGGTAAAATGTACACTTTCTCGCTTGAGCGGATCTTTGTTTGTCTCATGGTTTGCGCCACGGGGAGAATTTGACGGAATTACTGCTTTTAGCCACATATCCGAGTGATTGATTGATCGATCGATCGATCGATTGATGTTAGAGTATTGTGAGGTTATTTCCGCTCTAACCGTGACATTTGCAAAGTACATGCGTGCAGGTAAAATTACTACGGTGTATATTCTGTATTTATCAGCAGACTGTTTATCCCATGTGTACTTTGGCCTGTGAGGGTGGTATAATAAAATAAGGATATGGTTTAATTACCATGTGCTTCAATATCAGACTCTGTTAATGGCGTAGCTGCAAACATCACATATGCCCCCTAACAGCAGACAGTGTGACCGGTGTTTCCTAAAGCAGAAGAGGTTAAAGAGCACAATCATGTGGACTAATAAAAACAATGCAAACGTCGGTGACTTCATTGAAACGCCGTGCTGATCTAGTGGTATAATGCAGTATGAGAGTAACGACAACGTATGGAAAATTGCACATTAACATTTCCAAATAAGTTTAATGTGTTGCGTTGTGAACGCAACTGTTTAGCTGCCGATGCGGAGCCTCCCGGGCGCATACGTCCCTCGCGCTACTCGGCGCTCCCGAGTACGGCTCTATGGCCAGAACCATGTAAATATTTAATTGCGCACGCGTACGGATCGGTTCAAAGACGAGCGAGGACGTTGTCGCCGCAACCTCGTTGCACGGCACGCTTGAGATGTAGGCCAAGTGAAAGCACACGCACTGATTCAGCGCATGAGAACATTCCTATTCAAACACGATTGTTCCTTATTCATTTCCTTAGATTACCATCAAATTTATGTCACCAGCAAAGTAGCTTTATTGACTTTCACAGATATATTCCTTTTGCTTTCATTGTCATTAGTTGGCATGCTGACATTTTCATATGTGTCTCTGCTAATGCCTCCAAATTACTCCGTCCAGAAATGTAACAATTGAACAGATAATTTTAATAAGATTCAGCTCGACTTCAGACTGCACTCTTTTCCCTTCTCAGAATGCAAATTGTACCTGTTTTTTAAAAGCATGCAATACGGAGAACATTAATGGGATTTGACAACATCGTATTAGGCACAACAACTACACATAATGTACCAAAAAATTGGACGTGAAATTGGAAATATAGCCAAGAACAAAGTAAATTTACATGGTTTGGTAGTTTGAATGTCTGATATCATATTCTCTCATGCAAGCTCCATAAAAAGCAAGGGGGTTTAACAATGGATATCAGCGGAAAGTGCTTTTAAAGTTAAAGCTGATGGATGGCTTGTCAAAAAAAATAATTGCACTGGTTGGAAAGTGGGGATGCGTGCTGAGGGGGAGAGAGAGGGATATACAGAGAGGGTGATGGGAAGTGACAGTGGTCTGTCAAGAAGCAGTGGCTGCCCAGAGAAGTGTGAAGCCGGAGCTATAAGGTGGCAGAATAGAACAGGCTGTCAGAGCGGGAAAGTGCCTTTAATACGCTGAAAAGCAAAGGAATCCGCCTGTCAGCCTTGCTCAGCCATGCCCGAAAGAGGAAAAGAATATGGTGGAAAAGGTAGAGACGGTAAAACCGGGAAGCGCCGTGCCGAGGACAGGGCAGAGCGGGGCGGGACGGGACGGGACGGGACGGGACGGGGAAGGCCGTCGGGGGCGAGCGTCCAAAGCCCGTCAGGAACGGGTCCCGTTTGCGCAGGTGACCATTCATAAAAAGTGCAGCGTCTGTGATTCCGTCCATTTAATGATGTGGAGGCTGAAGGCCCGGCCGGCGCACCTTTCTCTCTGTACGCAGCGTGCGGCGCACCGCAGGGCGCTCTCTCTCTGTGTCCACACTTACGCAAACGTGATTTTGTGTCCTCTGAGTGCTCGTTAGCCAAAGAGGACAGTTTTGCAATTATACTGCCAAGCCTTGCAATAAATTTACATGAATGGGCAGAATAAATTCCATAAAGTCCGTCCTCCCAGTAAGCGTAGTCCTGACCTCGCGCGACGCTCTGCCGTCGAATTTACGAGCTTGATGGTGGCGCCGCGACGAGCTGACAATCACGTGTGTGTTTTCCTCCCCAAATCACACAATACTCTTTACGCGGGGCGTTAACAGTGGGACGGGTGTGGAAAATTTCAAGTAATTTCACATGCCGTGGAAAAAATAAGGCATGCAGCTGCTGAAAATCGCTGTAGCTCTTTTCACTGTTTTATTTAGCTAACTTATTCTTATACGGGTTGTGCCGGACTGTGATTCTTTCTTGTCAGCCTTTTTACATGTGTTTGTGTTTCACTTTTGGTATCTGTGTTAATGTGATATTCTACAAGTTACCCGTTGTTTTTGCTCAGTAGATGTTAATAGTAACATGCTGCTAAAAAAAACGTAATTTCCTTAATTAGCGGCTTTTACTGCTTTCGGTTTACGCGCCACCATTATGTTTGATAAATCAAATGTAAAGGTCATATTTATAATTCCAGAAGTTGAGGAATTTTCCATGATTTATACTTTATAGTTTTTTCCACATTGTAAATATTAATTGTAAGGTTACAAATTACATTTTGCGCTTGAAGTCAAACTAAATATTTAGTGCTTCAAGAAACGTTGTCGGCACTAATAAAAAAAACAACACAACGGGCACAACAGAGCATGTCCTCTGTGCTGTACTAATTGATCTGTGTTGATGTGGCCCACCACATCTTAAACCCAACTGTATCCACAAGTATTTGAACCATCCCACCGTGATCGACTAGACTCATTATTCATTATTGTGTTTTGTGGCTACAGAGCTGGCGAAATCAGAGCCGTAGAAGAGCTGTTCTGGATTTAAAGAAATGCCACAAAGGGTTGCGATAAAATGCGGCCGATAGAGGAGGTGCCTCTTCTCAGAACTACCGAAAGCTACGAGTAGCTCGACGAAACGCCTTGAGACAGACGAGCGACTTACTTGCCATTGCGGGAAACGAGCCGCGTTGGGTACGAGCGGAAGGCCGTGGCAAAGGGAGCGGAGCGCAGAGGAAGTGTGCGTGCGGGGTTTGTTTTGAACGGATGTTCTCGCACCGCGACAGGAACGCAACGGTGTAAGCGCACAGCGTAAAACAGCTGCACGTGGTCCCAGTGGAGCCGCACTGGAGCGTCGAGCAGAAGCTCTCCGCCCGGAACAGGTGTCTCCAGCCCGTCGCTAATGGCACGGCACATAACGGCTGTGGAGAGTGAGTTAGAGAGCAACACATTCCGCTCCACCTGTGGCACTTCCTCAACCTTATAAACTGAGCTATCGCTGCAAATAATTTTTGTGGCCACCCAGCTCACTCTGTCAGCTTTGTTGCATTGCTGCATATGTTCAGGCACATTTTCATATTGCACCGCAAGGCCAGGTGTCCAGTCCAAATAGTGGTTAAAGATTTGGAGGTTCCTCTAACATTCTGTCGCGCTCATCGCTTACGTCAAGGCAAGGCTTGTAATTCATTCCATTTTTGCAGAAATACTCATCATATTTTTAAATGACAGAAGTAGCTGTAACAAACAGATTGGAAGTATAAAAAATGCGCAATCCTGGGAAAAAAAAAAAACGATGGTGTCTAGTTAAGCGCATTTAAGTATAACTTTTAACTAGACCGGTATCGACTTGTTGCCTCGCTCCGATAAACAAAAAAAAACGACGTAACTGGCGGCCTGCTGCTGCGGCGGGTAGCACGGATCCTCCCGGGTTACAGGCTCGAATTTGGCTCAGTCTGTGCGGAGTTTGCATATTCTCCCTGCATTTGTGTGCGTTTCCTCCCACGGATGAGAAGTATGTGATGATGTCGCCATTCATATAACTAACCTAGTATCATATATTTTGCCGTTTTGGCTGCGGCATCCAAACTGAAGAGGTGTGTTGTACCGTACGCATAGTAAATGTTACTATAATCTCATTGATCGACCACTAATGATCGCATGGCTGTGACAACTGACAGCAGTCCAGTGTGAAATTTAACATTTTAAAGCATGCCAGGTCATACGAAAACATTATTTTACTATATTTCTGAATGTAGGACCCGGAGGCCAAACATTTGGTACATATAGTCATGTTCTTAATTTATTTTTGATCCCATAATTCCTTGGGGTATTTCAGCTGTGCAGCACCTCCTGGCAAGGTGTTAACTGGCTGTCAGAGATGCACCGTTTACATTTACATTTGTCTGCTGTAGCTTTACTGAATAATGGCTTGGGAAAGGAAAATCCAATGTTCATTATTCTTTTGACTTTGGAACTGACATATAAGCAATCCAAATTAATTCATCTATCTCATATGACACGGATGTTTTGTATTCCGTGTTTCAGTAAATTAACTAGATTTTTTTCAGATTTAGAAATAATGTGTAAGCTGTGAAGAGTAAGGAATCTAACTTTAAAAATCAGTTGTTTAATTTCATAGATTTAGTTTGGAGTCATGAATAGGACAGACCAAAGGTAAAGTTTATAGGCAATGGTAAATGGAGAATATGTTCAGAATATATGGCTACCTCTAAATGGGGCAGCAGGTGGCATAATGGTTAGTGCTGCTACATTACACTCAATGGATCCAGGTTCAAAAAGCACCTGCCATTGTGCCCTTGAGAAAGGAACTTACCCTGAAGTGATAAAGTAAAAAGGGGTGAAATTGTGAAAGGTGAGATTCAGGAAATGAAATGTACGTAGCCAGTTAACATAGTGCATCAGTTCATTATTCTTTTTGCATACATCCAAGGGGGAGGGGGGGGGGGGGAACTGAGCTGACACAGAGAGCAATTTTTGAACTGGCTGAAGAAGAATATCAGCGTCTGATTGGAAAAATGATGTATGAAGTGACCTAACAAAGGGCTGAGTGTGTGGAAGGAGGCATTTTAATCGAAGAAAAGAGAGGAGAAGCCTCATTTAAAAAGGGAAGGCTGGTCGGGCTGCCAATATGACAAAGAGGGAAGTCGACACCCATTGATATACCTTCACAAATGACAGTTGAAATTTTCTGCAATAATCATGACAAATGAGATGAGACGCTGCGGGAAGGAGAAACTGTCAATAATCGGAGCCCGTGCAGAAATGCCAAGGTCACCGGGAAAGAGTTCCCGAACTTCTATTTGGATGCTCTTAAGTGAAATATTGGTGAAGAAGGGTTACAGGTTAGAAGAGGCGATACAGCAGACAGAAGTGATATTAATTAAGTCTGGGTTCCCGGGGGGTCGTCGCGGCCTTCTTGTATGGATTCTCGGCTGGAGACGAGCGAATGCCAAGGGCAAAGTGACCATTATTTCATTTGCGGTATTATAGCTTTTTCTTTCTTCCTTTCTCAACATCACTGGGGTCTGATATATGATATATGCTCTAGGAGTTGCCTTTTTTCGCATGAAAATGTTAATGTTTTTCTAAGTATAATTTATTTGGATGAATCTCTCAGACATGTATGATAGCCATTGTATTATTGAGTGAATTTTACAAGGGGAATAAATAAAATATTCTTTTATGTTTGATATTGTCTTTGATATAAAAGTATCGGTGACGTTGGCTTAGATGAATCGGGAAAATATTACAGATCCATGCCCGCTTAATTTATTTACGCGTTTTCTGGCTTTTTAACTGCGAGGGAACATTAATGTGACAGAAGAAAAATTAGATCCGTTCTGAAACATACATAAAGTTTTGACACCGTCTTTGAAGGAACGACAGCTACTTTCAATTATGTATGTATATCATGTCGCAGTGTGTACTTGTGTGTACTTGTGTGTAAAAGGGCCGTTTGACTGCTGTGATCGTAAAGCAATTTCAGTGCAAACTTGTCTTTTCGCAGATTAGAGAACAACAATAATGATTAAAAAGGCTTGTAGATCAATCTCCTTCTTGATAAGCCATGATCTCTAAGAGTCTAATGGTTTCCCTCGGTGGCGGCGAGCGGAGCCCTGCTGCCGCAGCAAGAGTCACCGGGAGCTGCCCGCTCATAATCAGCTTTATCACACAAATCTGAATTTATCTTATTTGAGGAAAATGCCAATATATTAGCGAGCCTATATGATGCACAAGGTGACCCTACCGATTTAATGACATAATACATTATCCTTAATGAAGTCAATATCTTGTCTTTTAGCTGTCTGTCTATTGGGGCGATTAATTGCAGTGTCATTAAAGTTAGCTCTCTTTTCATTTAAGCTTGGCAAGTCGCATAAAACTAATGTTCTTAGTTATCAGCCGCTGAAATAGGATGGAAGACGGAGAAAATTACAGGGCAGATGCGAGGAGGGGGGCTGGCGAGTGGGGGGAGGGGCTTCCTACAACCCACCCGGAGGTACGTTTTCAGCGACGTGGCGAAGAATGCAAATCTCCGCCATGAGAGCGGCGTGGAGGGAGCGGCACCTCGCAGGGCGCTTCGGCTGCTCGTTCGTTCGTTCGGGGCCCCGACAGGTCCGCAAGGTCGCTCCACGAGTGATTCGACAGCTTCGTCACGTCCCCCGATTGACATGCCATGATTCGGGCCTCGGGAGGCCCAGCCTGGGATCGCGATGCGAAAAGTAGCATGTGGGCGTCGGTATGCACGGTGCGGAGGACGGCTGCTTCGTTGCGCCTCCCTCCCAAATTAAGTACCGGCGGGTAACAGCTGCGTGCGGCTCTTTAATTGTGGGATGACGGAAACGGACGGGGCGTCAAGGGGGCACCGGATAGCCGAAGACACGCGCCTCTAGCAACGCCCTCACATACCCCCTGAACAAGCGAGGCGATGTGCCGTTAACGCTTGCGAACCGTGCTTGCGGAATGTTATGCAGAGCGGTGCAAAGTACGCAAGTAAGTATGTCTGAGAATCGGCTTACGCGGTTGTGCCGGGAAGCGCCGTTTCTGAGCCCGTGCGGCAAGGACGCTTCCGCTGTACCGACTGCACGTGGGGGATGCCGGATGGAGTCCAGTTTTCGGGAAGCCGGGTTGATTAGCCCGTCCCCTGCGAGACATCTTCACTGTCCCCCCTGCTTCCCCCCCAGCGCTGAAACAACGAGGCAGGATGGCCGTAATTTACAGTGTGTTATCTTTGTCCGTAGCGGCAAGACGATATGAAGTAAATCAAGGGACGAGTAATGAAAGAGCCGAGAATGTATTCCTGCAAGCGCACGTTTTTAAGTGTAGTATCCGTTACGGTGGCAGCGGCCGAAACCCCTGAAATGAGACCGGGACGAAGGACAATAAAGAGGCATCGGGACCGGTGTTTAATGCTGTTTGTCTGCGCTAAGTAATTGGGTTGTGTTGATGAGTTACCCGAAGACAAAGTGTAAATTCTTGCACGTATTGTAAATCTCGCATTGTTGGCAGAGGGTGCAATCCTCACAAGTATCGATCCGCCTCTTGCCTGGAGGTTGCGGGGAAATAAAAAGCCACTGGAGCCGGTTGTAGCACCAATTACTTCGGTCAAACTCCCACTCTGCACGGGGCCTCCGCCATTACCGCATCTTCTTGTGAATTATTTCTCATTTCCGTGCTCTTGGTGGCTCGTGCTTTTTACACATTTAATACCCGAATAAATGAATTATAAATAACCACATAAACAATTTGATGATCAGTTTTTTTTGGAACTTTCTGGATAACTGGGAGTTGCAGACATACGTTTTCTGTTACAGCCTTCACCGAAACCAACAATCCCCTCTTTCTCTCTCTCTCTCACACGCACACCCCTAACGAAATGCTGGTGCGAACATTGCTCTTGTACCTTTTAAAGGTAATATTTCTAGCTTCTGAGCCGACTAATGGCTCAAGATGCCATAAGATGTCAGCCGCAGCGTATGTATCCGGCTTTTGACGTTCTCCGTTATACATTTTTAACACTCTTGCTCAGAACATCCCATTTCCATTGGCCCGAAGCCTTAAGAAGACTATTTCGGCGGGATGCCGTGCTGCGGCCGCGAGCCGAGCGTGCGTCGGAAGAGCTAATGAAAGAGAGAACTCATTCATTTAAAGCGCTTCCTTTCGGATCGAACATCAAGCCAAACGGCACATCTTTTTAACCTTTTCATTGAAAAAAAAAAAAATGCCTTTAGCTTCATTTTAACATCATGGTTGAGCAGGCCGGGCTCAGATTGGCTCAGACAGGTTTTTGCGAGACGTCCTCTTGGAGTTGACAAGCCGCTGGCACATAATGCACCCTGCTTTCATTGCACCCACTGTTGCTGGGTGGCGCTGACCAATAACATTATGCTAATGTGACATATATATTTGTCACCAACGCGAAATCCGTTTCTCTCCGCGCGGTTCGCATGCTACTTTCACGGTGGCGGATCCCGAAAAGCAACAACTGTGGCCGTTGTTCTGCTCTTGTGAGTTACAGTCTAAATATGTTTGACAAGGAGAAAAGGTCATGTCATTATTAGTTGCAGTCACTGTTTCTGTTTTCTCCTCTGTCCTTTGCATTCTTAATTACGGTGATTATTCAGTCAAAGGTTCCGTAGGTTAGCGCTTTTGAAATGCCACGAACGTAGCGTATGAACTAAAGGGGATTTAAAAATAAACACAATCTAATCTAATACGATGCATGTTTCTGTCCTCCACCTGTGCCCAGTTCGAGAAGTCCCGGCAATAGTCGTTCACAGGGCTGCCAAGCATTTTTTTTTTTTATTTCATCATTTGCATTTTTGATTTGCCTGTTTGATCGCATTATTCTTAGTTTGCCTTCACTCCTTCTTTAAACAACATGGCCTATATTTAATCTGCTATTAAAATTACATCCATTTTCTTGCAGCGGCAGTAGATTTTTTTTTTTTTTAACACCGATTACAGTGGGGATAAATCATTTCCTGTTTTTGTGTCGATCTGTAAGGAGAGCTGGCTTGAGGTAAAACGATGACTGCAAGTTGGCAGGAGATTAAGTGGCCCTCTGCAAAGTCCATTTGTAATTCTCATATTTTTTGGGAATGCATCGCACTTACAGAATCTGAGGCATTTAATCTCTTTTGAGAGAGAAAAAAGGTCAACGGGGAGACCCACATCTTTTTTCCTGCTCCGAGTGATAGGCCCAGATTTTCCTAGGCAGCGCATTTGTCTGTCAGGATTCTTGGCTGCCGCGGTGATTTAGTTTCCGTCAGATGAGGCTTGTGTCCGGTTGATGATACTGCCTTTGCTGGATATGAGGAAATTTGTTACCTTTAGCTCTGACAGCAAGATAATTGCTGATGGTTAACAGAACTGTGTGGAATTTGAGGATTTCAAGCCATAGCAGGGAAGCGTATACATTGCAGGCTCCCTCTTCCCCGCGCGTCTTCAAAACGTACCTTTCTCGTAAATACCGCTACGCGCGGTGGTTCCCGCCCTTTGGCCTGAGGGACGCGAGCGAAGGCCTGCGACAAAATGGCACGTCGATTCATTCGGCCGCTGCCGCGAATGTTTCTCGCAGCCTCCTTAATTGTGTAGCAGATTCTTACGACGTCGCGGGAAACGGCCCGCGAGCTCTGCCGAAACACATCCGGACGGTTCTGCTAGACCTGAAATTGTTTAAAATACTTGGATCAAGGCCCTTGTCAATCAGACCGCCAAGCTGCCACTAGCACTTCACACAGGAGTTAAAGAGGAACTAAAACAGAGATGTGCAGACATGTGATGGACTGAAGGCTCAGACTGATAGGTTAAAGCCCTGTATAATTGTCTCTGCCTCTTCACATTTCAGTGGATTTCTAAAAGTGCGATTCAGCTCTTCCGCTGCTCGGAAACCGAGGATAAAACGCGTCGCTTTTCCGAGGCACGGTTTCCCTGCCCGAGTACGCTCTGGGGAGAGAGAAATCCTCGCCGTAATTTGCGTAACTAATTATTTTCGATCAACACGAGCTGAAAGTCTACAGACGCGCAACCTAAGGACGTTACCCATTCAACGATTTAAGAGACGTTACCACGAAATAACAAACTGGCAGAGAAAACGCTGGTGAATTGACATCGGAGCGGTGCTCGTATTTCAGCTCTTCTTTCAAGATCACGTTAACTCGCCCGCTTTCGTTGCAGAAGCTGCCAAATCCGAGTAGACCCCGGCACAAGCGCAGCAGCGCAAAGTTTGCGATGAAGTCGTGGCGCTTGTGCACGGCCCTCCGTATAAATGTGCACGTGTGCGACCTCTGGTCGCTCGCACCGTGCGCGTTAAGTCCTGCAAGCGGGCACTTGTTTGCGTTTGCGCGGCGGGTCGCTCAGCGAGGAGATTAGCGTTGCCGGATACGGCCAGCGTGGAGGCTCGGCGGTGGGAACGCGAAGCCGAACGTGGGAGGTTAGCAGCCCGGGGCACGCTGACATTTCCTCCCCTTCCACTTTCCTCGGCACCGCAGCAAATTGGTGTCCGGAGCCAAAAACTCTCCGCCTGTGGCTCCTGACTGGGCAAGGCGCTGGGCAAAGCGCTGGGAAAGGCGCCGGGAAAGACGCCGGCCGCAGCGGGTCACCGGCCGGCGCTGCGAATCCGGGGCCCTCGAGTCACCGTGAGGCTTGACCGCTTCTTTGCTCAGACACGGTCGACATGTACCGTACGTGCGGCACGGCAGCACTTTTCCCTGCAATTACTCAACTGTACTGTTCTGAGTACTTGGCGAAGTTCCAGCAAATATTCATCTATTTACATAAATTTACATATGTTCCGTTCACTTGACATATATTAAGCAGTCGTTAGGAATTAAACCAACAAAGAAATGAACTGTAGTTTTTCACAGGAGAAACGACCGTGTGCTTCGGACCCTCCCTTGCACCTGTGAACATGCGTATTTCTTTTGACGTGTTTCATTTCGAGAATGAAACGCATAGAAAGTCATCAGTTAATAGAAAGTCTGCTAGTTAATCCTGTTTTGTATAAAGCTTGCAAAAGGTTAAAGTACACAAAGATTTTTTTTTTCTCGTTCTCTTCCTTCAGCTCGTATAGC
>NC_041829.1:20289714-20334714 GCF_900964775.1 Scleropages formosus | reverse complement strand
GTTACGCAAAGCGTCGCCCGAATATCGTATTTTGTGGAAATGGACATTTCGGATCAAGTGCCACTTTAGCTTTGAGTCTCTTCTCCTTTCTTTGGCAAACTAGTGTTAATAACTGAACTCGGTAACATTTTGTTCAACGCAGAAGTTTAGGCGAAGCGCTCAGATTATTGTTTTGATTAATTTCGGTTGCTCGGTGTCACGTGAAGGCATTCGGCATTGCGTAGCACGGCTCAGCCCCCGGGGAGGAGGTGGCAGGAGTCACTTGTTACCGCAATTAGCAGCAAAGGCAGGGTGCCCACAGTGCCCCCAATGCCCCCCCCCCCGCCACATAGATCTGAACCAGTGCTCTTCCAGCCCCACAGACATGCATTTGTATAAATTTGGATTAAATGATCGATGTCGGAGCTGAGGCGCGAGGCGCATGTACGGATGCGCGGGACAAGAGAGATGAGCGGCTTACTGACCCCCAACGGATGGCGATGCATCAACTCGTCCTCGTTCCGTGTGCACACCGGTGGGCCTCTTCTGAACAGCGCTGCCTCCTGTGCACGAGTCTCTGGGGTTCAAGCAGGTCCCCAGGTTTTAATTACTTCTTGTTTATGGACAGAGCAGAGTTTATGGGCATAATCACATATACTTTATATCCACTCAGTATTATGAATGTATTCACAAGCATTATACGCTAAATTCACCAAAGCATCTGGTGCATCAGGAAGAGATCATTTGTGCAAATTTTATGTTTTAGTTTAATATTCCGGTCCCTGCACTGTGCTTCACTTCACTTTTGTTGCTTTGTGCTTTTGTGATCTTAGTTCAGGTTTGGGTCGTCCTCAAACTCCGGTGCTGAGAATCCAGCGGGGAGATTTTCCAAGAACCGGCGCAGTGGAGATGTTCACAGAGTCTGAGAGCATTATTGTAGCCAAGTCCAAATAACATACATCTACAAGTCATATGTAAAGGGCACTGAAAAATAATTAAAGCTCAGTAAAATAGTTGCACTTACCAGCTTGTGGTTTAAGGTGGCTGGATTGCAGTTTATTTATTTATTTATTTATTTATTTTAAAATAAACCTAAGTTATAAAAAATGCAACTGTTTACTTTATCGCAATAGAGTTCACTTCAGTGTCCAACCTTTACAGGCTCTTTCCAAAGACATACTGTACATTTCCACTGAGTCCATTAGGCAGTGGTTCCAATCCAAAGAACAACATAACAATGTGGAAAAACTTCTAAGGAACCTGTTCCCTCAAAAAGAGTGGTGCAAGTTACTGTTGATGCTAATATATTAATGAGAGAGTAATGAAGAAATTGCTGAATTATTAATTACACTTAATATTTGCAAATTAATAATTAGAAGAATTAATTAGCCACAAGAATAACAGTATGTTTCCGAGCCACTTTCCGTGCTTGGCTGCCTAATCATCATCTGTCATCGTTGTCATCATTATCCCCTTCACTTTATTTTGCAATCACTTACGTAGTAATTTATAATATAGTGTTTTGATGTTTTTTTTTTCGTAAACACGTGCAAGGCTTCCCCTGAAATGAAGCACACGCACACAAACACTCGCATACACAAACGAAAACAAAAATGACTAACAAGTAGTTACATGCAGTTACTTTGGTGATGATCTATTTATTTATTTATTTATTTATTTAATAGTTTTCTTACAATTCAGGGTGACTTTAGTGCCTCTTCTGGGTGGCTAATTTGGCTTTAAAAACGACATGGCATTTTGGAGATTGCCGTTCAGGGAGAGAAATTAAGCGTAGGCCGGTCGGGCGCTGATGCCTTTAATGAAGATTTCATTACATTCATTGAACTTGCTGTATGTAGTAGCCATTAACCTTGTCTGTTCTCTTATTGCTTTCTGAGCGCCATAGCGGGAGAAACGGCACACAATAAAGCACAATGAATTGGTGTTTTTGTTTTATGGCTTGCATCCATTTCTCCTTTTGATTAAATTTATTTGGAGGGGGAAGCTCCAAAGTGAACAAATTTGCAATGCAGACAAAAAGAGTCTGTTGCAAATATTAACTGACAGGGAGCTCAGTGTTTGAAACCGAACAGCATGCTGGAGGCCAGAAGTCTTGCAAAGATAGACTTATGGTAATGTGGTAATACCCACAGCACACCATCGTGACCCCCCTCCCCATCGCCCACCCATTCTGGCTGCAACTCGAGATGAAAAGAACTGGGATGATAAGATCCAAAAGGCAAACTCTCGGCCACAAGTATAAAAAAAGTTATCTGCAGTTGACTTAATTACGTGGAAGCAGGTCGAGGAACTTGACGAATTGTGAACAGAAGCGCAATTTGAAGTTGAATGCAGCGCAGACGCAGCTCCGGTGATCTGACCAGATCGTGTACCGGAAGCTCCTTCATGACGCCTTCGAAGAGCTCCATTGGATTATCTTGCTCAGGGTTTTTCTGTCACAAAAGGTAAAGATGGCAGTGAAGACCTCCTTTTGGTGTGATGAAGCCCCTTCGCAACCCAGCAAACGCCCCATGAAAGCAACAGCAAGAACATATAAAGAGCCTTATTGCAGCAGAGCTCGTCTGTGGAACACGCAACAGGTGTGTCAGATGGACAGGAAATTCAAAGTAAGCATGGTAAACTGCATATGCAAAATGAGCAGGTTTTTGAGCAGGAATCGGTGGAAATATTGTTGCAGAGAAACTTTGACGAGGGCGGCATCTCACGAGGGGGGCGGTTCTCAGCAGTGCTGGGAGCGGAGGGCAGGGAAAAGGCAGAGGAGCGGCTCACCGATGATAAGGGGGACCCAGGGTACGAGTCGCTGCGAGTCCAGGGACGAGCAGATGAGGGCGATGCGTAGGAGGAAGGGGGTCTAATCCTGAGGCAGAGGGTTTTGTAGGACACCTGCGTGGAGAGATCCTTCCTATATGGAAATAGTTGATCATTTTATGCTAAGTTTGCAGTGAGTGAAACTACTTCTGCACTTGTGTCGTTCTTAATACAAAATGTTGCCAGTGACTGAGGGCCACCACGTAACTACCCGTGTAAACAGCTCGAATAAGAGTCGCGCTAAATTCGCCATGCCGTACTTCGTAGTGTAAAAACATTTACCGACATATAGAAACGCAGAGGGTATCACTTGTGTAAACGGTTCTCCTGCGCTGATCATGGTGCAAAGTTCAATAGCTAAAGCAATGTTGTGTAGTAAGGTCTGAGGACATGTGCAGTTAAAAAGCGATCTTGTCCCGTTGTTGAACCCGATACAAGGCAACATCATATGATGACATTCTGGTGACACTGACGGTGGTCAAAGAGAGCCAGAATTGCAGTCATTGAAATGGGCAGAGGCGTAATATAACGTAGACGTTGAGGATGCTTTGAAGTTCGCTGGCTTGTTAGTCTGTAGAAGGTGGCCTCTTTTTTGTGGGAGCAGGGAACCACTTAGAGCTGAGAAACTAAATAACATGATTATTATTTGGGGTAAAGCTGCCACCTCACAACATGTGTCCTGTTCAGGTGTAGGTTTGAATCCTGCCTCTAGCTGGTGCTTTTTTCTAAAGTAACTATTGATGTTACCCATCTATGCAGCTAGGTAACACCTACTGGAGACACACAGAGTGAGGAACTACTCAAGGGTCCTACAGCAGGTGATGGGATTTGAACTTGGGTCCTATGAGTACAACGCGGCAGCTCTAACCAAAAGGCTACCTGCTAAATATTATAGCTACCAGTTAGTTGCTCCGGAAACTCCATACATGTTTTTTTTAGCAAAAGATGGTAAACATTTTCTGGAAGGAAAAATTGTAGGAAATGCAGTTTATATATTCAACATTTAAAAATAATCATGTTTCAGGAATGTGGTGCAACTATATTTTACTACGTGTTATTTGGTGTTAAAAAACCTGAGCCCAAACAAATGATATGATGTTCTTCTTGTCATCCCGTCCTTGTTGATGCTTGTTTTTCTTCATTTGTAACAGCACAACAGTAACACTACACATACACTTTGTGCTACGAGGAGTTGTAGTCGGCCGAATTATTTTAAATTGGAGGGAAAAAGTTTATATTTTGGCCTGTGGGTTGAGGTTCTAGGTTACAGCCGAGTATGATTTTGGAGCCGTTGGGTCATAGAGTATTTAGTGATTATCAAAACCTTTGCGCAAAGCAAACTTCACGGATTTTAAGTCTTCGATGTGAACAAATGTTTGATTAATTGCCCAGTTCTACAGCGAAGTATAATGGCCAAGAGCTATGCTTCGTGAGGCTCCACATACAAAGTTCACTGTAGCGTGTGAGCCCTCAGATCGTGCAAGAAAATATAGGTAGCGTCTTTGTGTTAATTCTTATCACGCTATCTCAAGTATCAGTTTGAGATGTCAGTTACCTTTTTTTTTTTTTTTTTACTCTGATTGTTCCATGTTCTAACTTAATAGCATTTTATAACTTGTCACTGTTTTTTATGACTGTTATCTTTTTTTGCGTGAGCCATTTTTCATATTCTGAATTGTAATCCTGTTTAAACAGTGACATATGTTCAGCTGCGTTTTTTTTGTGCAGTGCCGTCGTTACAAAAGGTCTTCCGCTTGCCACGTGTCACGTCATATTACTGTGATTCGTGTGTGATCTCTCCGCTTAGGACTGAGACCTTTTGCTTCAGTGGCTAATTGCTGGGTGCTTAGATCGACTTAATAGAGTGAACGAAGGAAGACATCCAAAAGTGTGAATCCTTTGTTTTGCCACGAGTACGTTGGATTTCCGCTCATCGCTCAAGGACGTTCCTGTTAAAGCAGAGCCTTATTGGATTAATGAGTACAGTATTGGCGAGTCGCGATGAGGTTGTGCGATCTTTCCCCTCTGCAAGCGACGATGAGCCCTTGCCGTTTCAATCAGGACTGCGGTGGCAGGTTCTTTGTGCATAAAGCCCTTGTTGCGTAAAGCATGAATACGCGTTAATGGCAAAACGGAGGTTCTCCTGCATTTCCATGACCGCGTGTCCTTGTCTTGTCACTGCAATTTGCCGACGCTGTACGGAGAGATGCGGCACGCTAAACAAACGAATCGTGCGTTTATCTCCTTTCGTCCGTACAAAGCAGTAGTGTCTTTATCAAAGTGAAAGCGTTTGTGAAGCTCGGGCCGTTCAAGTTGAACTCAGCCCACAAAAATGGAGAAAAAGGGCACCCAACACCTCTCAAGTGAGCCGGTAAGCCGGTCGGACATCCAGCTTTGTTCTCCTTTATAGTCTACTTATCAGAGGACTGATTTGGCTGTCCTCTTGTATGTTACTCTTGTATCTCACACGGGTCAATTTCGACAGGCTAAGTGCTCAAATTGAGCCATTTTGTTTCACTTTAAAATAAACCCGGAGCCATTATGCGTGATTTTTCATTCATAGCTCCTCTCGCAGGGCCCCCGAGTCCCCCCGCGCTCCCACCGGCTCCGCCTGGCCGTTTCCCGGCCCCGCACGGGCGCATAGCGGTAACCTTGTGAGGGCCAGTGTTTTCACTCTGGGCATGTCAGCTCCAATCTGCTGCGATTCGGTGTGAAATGTGCGCCTTGGTGTGGGGCTCCAAGGTCAGGCCCCGGTAATTGATGTTGCTTATTCATCTGTTTCCCGTGTCTTTTTTTCCCTTCCCCTCCCCGCACAGTGGCCTTTGTTTGGGTAAATTGTTTGAAGATTTACTGTAGTTCTTAGAGCTCCGAGAAGCGTCTCCCGCTGCACGGTCTCAATGTCCCCGCCGAGCAGGGGGGCTCTGCAGAGATGACATATAATGGCACTTAGACAAAGGAGGCTTTCCCATGACAACTTGTAGAGGACATCATCTTGCATGACAATTAGGGCAATTTTCAGACTAATTTGCTATGAAATCGTTTTATTCAAACCCCCCCCCCCCCTTGTTGTTGTAAAAATGCTTATTAATGATACGAGCAAACAGTGCTCACAGAAGTGTGTCACGCACGCACACACACACACACTCGTGCTGCTCATTATATACTTATATGCAATATACAGTTCGTGCTGTTGACACCTCCGACTGACGTCTTCGTCATATTGAAAACGCACACAGGCGGAGGTGCCTTGCTTTTCCGTTTCTGCTGTGTTGTTGGACCAAATAAGTGAACTCTTCCATGTTCGTGAGTTGCGGAGCAGTGTGAGGCAACGTGGTGAATTCTGCAATCCATACAAATGGCCAAACGGAGTATTCCCGCAAGTAAAGGTTAACGTGACGGAATGCTGTAGTGGCTATTAGGACAGATTAGTACTCGTGTTCAGTGAATGAGACGTATGAGAAACATTTAATAATCGCAGCCATAAGAGCGAGTAGAATGTCAAATACTCAGAGCATGTGTTTCCACAGTGACATTCTAATGAAAGTACATATTACATTTACTTCCTGTGATACTCGGTAAGTTAAATTCCTGCTTTGTCCTACATCGCATTTTGAAAAATTAAATTAAAAAAAAAAGTTACAATAACCGCCGAAGCAGGTGTGGCACATGTCAATTTGGGCATTGAACGGAAAGTAGGGGTATCAGTTTGAAACGAGAGACGCATTCTGAATGACTGAGTGGAGAAGTTTCGTGTTCTCGTTCGGTTGTGTTGTTCTGAGCTCTATAAACGCACTCGGCTCTGTTACCGTTTCTGCCACAAGAGGAGGAGGACCTGCGGCTCACCGCCTCTCTGCTTCTTGAGGGGTCACGAGAGCACGGCTCCAGCTGTGCCAGGGGTCCGAATTTCTGGGCACCGTTGTCTGAAAACGTCACGCGGACATCAGGGCCAGCGGCGGCCTTCCGTGAGCGAAGGTTTCCTGCAATGTCTCGGAGACGGAGACCGAGACGCACTTCTTCGGTGTTCTTCCTGGGTGATCTCGTGGGTGGAGGCGAGGCGAGCGCTTCCCGGGTTGGACGTTCAGCTCCCCTCCCTCTTCTGTCGTCTTTCAGAGGCGCATTTATGGAAAGCGGTGAGGTGTCGGACCGCCCTGCGCCTGCCAAACGCAATCAGTCGGAGGAGGTCACCTGTAAATCCATTAACCACTTAAATCTCCTCGTCTGGCAGTCTTGGAGAAGAAACCATAGAAAGAGCTGGCCATGTTTTTATCAACTCATTTTTTGTGGAATTCATGAGATAAAAAAATTGGTGAAAGTGAGATAAAGTGAGACTGTGGAAGCTTTTGGACTCTTCTGAAGCGAAGTATCAGGCTCAACGAACACCGTTCCGGAAAGGAGGCAGGACGTCTGAGCAGGCAGAGACATGGGTTTGTTCCATGTGACGTTATCAAAAGCTGCTGGATCCTGGAGTCTAGTTAGTGTTTCAGAAGCAAAATGTTTGAAACTCAGAAGTGCACCGTGCCCGGGGGCGGGGGGCACCAAATGTTTTTCTGTTCTGCCAGTCCACTGCAAGGCACCCCAAGCAGGGCTCGAACCCCACACCCGCCAGGCAGCGGGCACCGGCCAAACCCTCCGTGCCACTGCACCTCAGCCCTTGTACTTTTTCAGATTCAAATATAGTTTATTGCACGACATGTCGCACGTCCTTAAATATATTGAAATATATTGTTGCGTAAACTGCAATACATTTTAGTGGGTGTGAAAGAACGCGATCGTATTTTACTGCAGTACGCACCCATCTGTCCTTGGCACCACGGAATGCACCGCGCTGGAAACCAAGGAGAACATCCAAGAACGGACTTGATACATGTAAATAAGGCGTCAGCGTCTGCGCTCGGCGGCGTCCCCTGCTTCGATGTCCCGGCACTTCTGCATGACTGAAGTGCCGACTGAGGTGTCACCTGAAGTGCAGATAAACAATAGGCCTATTTGAAAACAAGGGGAAAAAAATAATAATTATAGTGGCACATTTAATCCTTGGCTGACATGTCAGCGAGCGGCGCGGGAGGCGATGCTGAAGAAAGCCTTTGAAGTGGCAATCTTTGTCGAGTTTTGGATCATTACACAATAAAGAACACTTCATAAGTAGTGAATTGAGTTGGGAAATGATGGCTAATGATGTTGACAGGAATTCAGCTCTGTGGAATTACGGAAGGATCTGACTGGTCTTGACTGGTCCTTTAATGAGCCTTGCTTTTTTTAAGGTAATGGAGCACCAGTACTGGGAGGCCTTTCATGCCGCTCGCACAACGGCAACGGCAACGCTGCCGCCCTTCTGTGTGGTGAAGAAGAAGGGGGGAAAAAAGCCCTCCGTATGGAAATGTGCGCACATTAGTTTTCCTTTACTTTCGCTCCTGATGCGTTGCGAGGGCGGGCGTGGATCGCGGTGACGAAGGGCCTCGTCCGCTTCAGAGTCGGCAGCGGTGGCGGCGCGCTTGAACACATCGCCTCTTCCGCTTTCGACGACTCTACGACCGTACGTGTGGGCACGAGTAAAGACATCATAAGTGCCCACCACGTGACGCCGAAAAGAAGCGTTGAACCCCCCCCCCCCCCCCGAAAAGCGCACCTCACTCACTGACACGGTTATTTTCTCAAGGTCCCGGTTCTGTGATAATGGGAGATTTGATCATCATACAACGGTTTGATCCTTAAGGGCGCTCAGTGTAATCCAGGCTCGCTTACCCTTCATTGAACAGAAAAGCATTTCCTGTCACACGCTCTCGAGTATCGCCTCCTTACACAAGGCTGCTTTTCTCAATTCCTTGCAGAAAAGTACATTAGGGTAAACCCATTTATATTTTCATAGCCACAGAGTTCAGCTTAGCAATCTTTCTGTGCTGCTCCAGCTACGTATGTATTTCCTACACCCCCCCAAACATCATACCGCGGTATGTCTCCGGCAACATGACATTTCACGTCACGAGTTTTTTCGCATCTTGCCCCTTTGCAAAGATTCCGATTACCACCTAATGCTGATGTCAGATGCGTGTGATATCGGAATATTGATTGTGAAGCAGCAATAATAACATCTATATACTGTATATGATTGTGTCGCTGCCCATTTTTTTTAGAGTTTGAAAAGTGTTCGCTGTGGTCCTCAAAAGTTCGGCTTTTGTCTTCCATGAACATTTCTATAATAAAATATTCATGCTGAGTCTCGTCTGTTCAAAGTCAAAAAAGATTGTTTTTATTTTTAAGCATTAAAATAGCGCACCTTTGAAACATGCTGATAAGAGTTTGCAGGCAGTACATGGGATTAAAATTAGGTTATTAACACACTTTGTCTGCAAAGTGCCATCCAATTTGCAATTTAAAGATGGTGTGAGTGGCCTTTGCATTATCATAAGAAATTCCTCAAACTCGTGAAAGCAAATCAGTAAGATGTATGGTTATTATAATAATTTTTTTCATTATCATAGTCCTCTCAGAGCTATACCTGTACCAAAGGCAAGAGTGTTAATGCATATATATTTAAATAATGGAGTAATAAGGGATTACTGAAGATTTTAATTGGCGATTTAATTGTTTTGCGCATATGTTTAATTATCACTTCCATGTGTGCCGCTTGTTTTTTTCAACCTAAATATTATGCATGGTTATATTAACCCCAGGAAACTGATTTGTGTTTGCTGTAACAGCGTTTTAGTTAAAACGTCAAACCTTTACGTACCCTCGCTGTTGGACGTTATTAATGTTTTGCTCTTGAATTTTTTTTCTGTTTAGTTTGTTCACATGCAGTTTTTGTTCGAAAGAGCTGGTACGTCATATTAAAACCAATAGCGATCAGCTGCTCAACAGTCACTGACTCATTTGACTGTACGGCAGCTTGTTGTTTTGTTGTCTAACGTGGCGAGAAGTCGTGCACAAGCTCAGAGTAGAAAGATGCGCGTGATAACTCATAATTTCCCATGTAACCTGAGCGCTCCAAGATGATAATTAGACGACTAATAAAACAAAAAAGTGCAAAACTGTCAAAGAGAAATTGAGGATTGTTCATAATCGGTAATACCTGAGTTGCGGACGGGCCGAATAAGAGGGGAAACGACAGCTTGTGTGCACCTGTTACGTGAAGTTGCCCTTTTGTAGCAATTCATGTCTCTGGAAGTTCTGAACAGCAGAAAAAAATAAATCTAGTAGCTGTGCGCTTGTTTGTCGTTAACAAACGTTAATGTTTCGCAGATGAAGGTCACAGTCTTTGGATAGATTGGCCACATTCAGCGTAGCTAATGCCGAGCGTTATTAAAGCCCACGTGCCGGATGAGATCGCGCCGGTCCAGACGCAGACTCGAGCGTGTTTTTCTCGCGTCGCACAGCCTGGCCTCGAACCGGGGCGACGCACCAGTTGCACGGTACCTGCAGAATGCTTGTTTATGCATGTTTCTTGCGGTGCTCTTGGGACTAGATTCCCCCACCCCCCCAACGAGCTCCCCAGCGTCCCATCCTTCTCACCACAAATACACAACTTATTTTTCCATTCTTATTAGCTACTCGTAACTCCAGCGTAAACTACTTTTGAACATTAAAAAATAGTTTTAGAGAAGAAACATTTTTCCGTTTAGTGGACACTTTTGTCCAAAGTGACTCTCAAAGTTCAGTGACATACAATGGTTTACCCTTTTGTACAGCGGGGTATGTCCGGGTTAGGACTCAGCTCAAGGGTACTACAGAAGGAAATTGGATCCAGACCTGTTTTCTTCTGAGTGAAAGGCAGTGGCTTTAGCCATCATACCACCTGCTGTCTCCATATTAGGAAATACTCTGATATTTTTGGCCGTGTGGAATGACACGGGAGCCTTTCTCTCCGCAGCTTCGTTATCGCGGCGAATAGAGCCGATTCAGCAGATCTGATGCGCACTTTTAAACTGACCAAAAATGGACAACTGGGGCCTCCAAACAAAGTAGGTGTCCGGAAGAGTACGGAGCACAAGCAGAGTTCCCTGAAGAAGTGAGCACCTTTGGCAGCGTGATGAAGGTTCTCGTCGCGGTCCTGAGCGGCGCGACGAGGCCGGTGACGATTGCTCGGAAACCGCGAACCTCGCGTGAGGTTTTTTTTTTTTTTTTTTTTACGAGACACGACGAAAGGCACCTGTGAGCGCATGTCGAGCAGAGGGGAGAAGTGGCACACATGCTGCTGGAAACCTTTTAATTAGTACTAATTACCTTGGCAGAAAACTTTGGGGGTTTGAAAGGATTTGTGTCAGCAAATGAGAGATCAAAGATTGCGGCACTCGCATTTCACTGTGTTGAATAAAAAACTAATAAGGGGTGGTAATGGGCCCCGGGAGGGTGACAACCCAGGTGGTGGAGACCTTAATCCTTTCCTTACTGCTCCGGCCTCAGGCGTAATTCCAATTAAATAATCAGATGGTTTAATTTCCCATTAATATTGAAAGATTAAGATTTTTTCCCCCCTCGCTGAGGATAAGATGAGATTTCAGACAGAGGTTCTCATCAACAGGGCCGTTGCAAGCCTTCAATTATTGCTTTAATTGAGCTTTCTTCCCAACAGTTCTTTGTAGGCCGCTGTGAATGCATGTGCAGCCAAGAGGCACCGTGCCGCCGCTTTGATGTCCTTTACCACGGGAGGGGTGTAATAGAGGCCATTGGTGTAGTGTCAGGGTCATCCATCAAGTGTCATCCATCATTTGCTGCAAAGTGACAGTTGCTTAGTCATTACTTGCTATTAGGTCGACGTTCATACATGCATGACTGCTCAACTGACTTAATTCGAGCGGAGCCTTTAAAAAGAATTGGCCCACAATAGCTTTACTAATGTTTAACTGTACTTCGACGACGAGAATGCTTTTTTGTTGTTGCTTTCAGCAGTGTCCTTCACCGAAGGGTATCGCTTTTATTTGGAAACCTGTTCTCAGGCATCTCAACAACAGGTCTCTCGCTGCGGATTTGGCGCCAAAAGTAAAATAAAAAAACGAATGAGAATGGAACATAACGTAAATTTGCTTATTGTCATTTCCGCGACTATTTCTGCCGAGCCGAAGCCTTTATCCAAAGAAACCTGAGCAGTTTGACCTGGTTTTACTACTGGGTCGAGTTAAAGATAAAGGTTGCGTTTACAATCGCCGCGCTCATACCCTGTTCGTGTGCAAGGAGCGATTTCGACAAAATGTTCATGTTTGCAGCGCTTCGGTCAGCGGGCTCGGCTTCTGGGAAATGCCGGTACGTTTATCATCTTAAACCTGCCGCGTGACCCACAGCAACGCCGTGAAAAGGCTTTGAAATACTGAAAGAACAAAATGAAGACCTTTTTGACTTTTCGCGACGTCGACCCTCTTTGGTGGAAGCGGCCTCACGTGATGACATCTTCCTCGTCTATCTTATTTCGTGTGTTCTTATCCAACGCGTCTTAGCGGCTCTCGGCGCGGGATCCCCGACGATGGCCGACTGGCCCGCGGGGAGCGACGGGTCTGCTGAGCTCTGTGACGTCGACCTGCTCCTCGACCGGCCTCGCGCCCGAACCCTCGGCCACGGGCTCACTTTTGGCCTTTTTGTCTCTTCTTGTTCCGGCAAATGCTTTCCGCGTGTCGTCGTCCCCCTTAGGGGAAATTCCACACGTAGCCGTTAAAGTGCTTTACGTTCTATACGTGTTTGCTTCGTCCGTCTTGTCTGCCGTGCCCGTGATTTCAGACGTCACCTCTCACTCAGCAAGGACCGCAGGCAGTTTCTTAATGACTTTTAGGCTCGCTTCACCACATTGCTGCTTAACAACAATAATAATAATAATAATAATATATAATGTATACTTTCCTCTAAGCGGAACAAGTAACTTAGAATAAGTATGTTTCCTACTTGTTTTCTGCTGAAAGTGACCGGTTTATTGTTCAGTGTCACCTTTAAAACTATTAGCGAGATGACGACGTGCTCCCGTTCCACACGCGATGCCTCGCGTCTGCATGTGCGCATTATTACCAAAGCCGGAAAGAATTACACTTTAGAAACTTTTGTCCCAAGTGACGAGTTTGTTCGGGAAATGTGTTGTTTTACTGGAATAATAATCATGAGTTATCGCACATTGTCTTTGATATTTACTCTGCATTATTGCACAGAAAGATGTCTGCGTGTCCAGTTATTTTGTCTCTGTGCGTTTGCGTGCCATGACTCTTACGTGTATAGTAATGGTGTTACCATCCATTATTTATGGTGAGGGCATCAAAAATAATGCGAAGCTCATCTTCTGCTCTGCAAATCTGATTGAGCTCTTGGAGGTGGAAACACGGTGCTCAGCATTAACCGTGCGAATGCCGGACAGCACTCCTTAGGGTTAGCCTGTGCGCCGCACTTAACTTTAGATAGCGTTAAACAAAAGCCATTTTCCTAAAACGCACACACATATAATATATACGTGTACATATATATATATTTTAAAAAAATTTTAGCGAAAGACCGCCACTTGAGTCTCCGTACGTGACGGCGAACGAAAGTGTAGCCGCTAGGGACGAGGTGGCCTTTCGAGAGACGGATACCGCGCCGGCCCCGCGGTTCCCGTGTTTGATGAGGACGGCTACAAGTTCGGCAACTTCCCTGACGAGGCCCATCAGGTCAGCTGGAGGCAGCGCTGGAAACGAAGTTTGCCGGGTCCCGGGTCAAATCCAGCTTAAAAAGTCAGTCCTGTCAAAAGCCTCAGTCACATTCCTACCTACAGGCAACCTCTGCTGATCCCCGGTCATTAATCAAAGCGGAGAGCCGTCCTGACCTCGGCCCCTTCCCTTCCAAGCGTGCCGTCCTCTGCAGCATGAGGAAATAATTTGCTGCCTGATTCAATGAGCCATCAGCGAAAGCAGCGGACCTAATGACATGTGAGAATATTAACCTCCTACCACTAAGAGCTGTGAATCTTGAGAGGCAGTCTATAATTCACCCGGCGTTTCGGTGGCCCTCTCTTGTCTCGGCCGCGCTCGTAGCAGCCCTTTCCCCCGCCGCCGGTTACGGGACTCGCTGTGCCGTTCGTTCTTATCCGTGGCTCTCGTTACCGCGTGTGCCGTACGCGTACGAGTACGGCAGTAATTTCGCACAGCAAATGCTGTCGCTCTAGTACCGCGGCGTTCAAATATATTCCCCGTCCGGCTCGAACAGCAATTTACCGTATTTTTGTATTCCCACAAACGGCTCTCTTAATGTGCTTTAGCGATGCACTAATGCGCGCTTTGCGTATCTTACGTTTTTGTAACATATTAAGTCGAGGAAAACTGAACCATTCCGTTTTTTCTCATTCGTATGGATCCTAATTTAAACCGCTATTTGGACTTATACATTAATTTTAACACACGAATTTAAATTAACATGTATACCGCCACCGTCATTAACCTATTCTGACTTGTTAGAGCCTTAAATTGTTATTGCCTGAGGGGCGCTAAGAAACAAGGGTCGGGGCCCAGTTATCAAGGATGAACGGAGTTCTGTGTGGAAGTCAAATTGTTTAGCGTCAGACGTTAATGGGGGGTATTTAAGCTGTATTTTACAGTCAATAATGTTTCTCTTTGGTAAATAAAAAATAATAGTGCTTGAAGTTACGCGTCGGAATGTGCAACTTAAAAATGCTCCACTAATGAGTTTCTTTGCTGAACTTTTATGGCTACAACAGCTCGCGCACACGCAAAACACACTGGAAATCAGCAGTGAACGGACTTTGCCAGAAATAAATAACATGCGTATGTTTGCAGAAAGATACTGTGATACTGTACAAAATGCTTATAAACATTTTTCTGAAATGATTTAGGCTTTTCCAGATTTTCTAAGATGAATACCTTTTTAGCAAAAAAAAAAAAAAAAAAAAAAAAAAAAAAGATTTTTATGCAGTGCAACGTGCCCTGTTTGACCAGTATATACAGTTGGATATTTTTACTCTCGTAGCTCATGGCAAGTTATGGGATCACAGGCTCTATATCAGTGGTGTCATTTGAAATTTTTACCTTCAACTTTTTTTCAGCCACTCTGATACCTGCTGACTAACAGTGAGATCAGGACTTGTGTTTGCTTACATTTCACTTCTGGAGCTCTCAGTTATGGACCTCAGCCTTCTTTGCAGAACTGATGCGATCCTTGATTGATATTTGATTTTCAGCCTAAATTTGTACATGTAAATTTTGCTGTCACAGTTAAGAGCATTACTTGTTTTTCTTTGACGTTTACTAATATCGTCATTTCCAGGCTTAAATCTCCAGAAGTACGTATTTTCGCTTACTAGTAGAAGTTTAGGCCTGCAGTAAATGTCTTATTATAATTGATTTTTACTAATTGATATTATTGATTTATTAATATGGGTAAAGTGACAAAATTAATAGGGGAAGATCGCCGCAATCTATCAAGTCCCCCGATGATACTTTTCTGAGAATCCGAGCTAGAATATCGGTAGAACAACCAAACCTCTGTTCGTTCGCATGTTTGCATAGACGTATTCCAATAAACGAAAGTTGCGTTCGAGTTACGAATTTGCAAAGAGATGTTTAGTTTTAATAATTTTCTTTACTTAACTACTTTCAAAAATGTCCTTGTGGTTGCTAACAAGTGCTGGTTGCAAAGGAAGAGTAGGAAAGTGGCACCAAGTTAATTCGGCTCCTGCACAGTGTTTACAGCTCCTTTCTGGTTTTCTTGAGTGTCGGCGATCAGTAACAAGACGTTTAAAATGTACGCAAATTGTTTGCCTAATTAATCGGAGAGAAGTATTTTGTCACGATGTACGAATGTAACATAAAACGCTCCCTTAACAACCAAACACTAAACGCCAGCGTTTCCCATCCTGGAGCAGGTGTGGCGCCTTGAGCTCTCCTCCGCAAAACATGAACGATTTCTAGAAAGAGCTCGCTGTGAGAATAAATGTGTGTTTTGGCCTATGGAATTTAGTTTTTCCCCAGTTTTGGTTTGAAATGGAATACGTACGGGTATAAAGTGCACCCTATCCAGGCGGCGCTCTGCGTTCCCAGGCAAATACATGGAATAAGTTGCCCCTTGTGTCACACTGGGCTCCCACCTCTTAGCTCATTGCTATAAACATCACTCTCCATATACTTTTTATTAAGTTTATTAAAACCAGTCAGATTTTGCTTTTTACAGCCATGCTTCATTCAGCCATTCATTATGGTTTCTTATCTTGGCAGGCAATCGCTGTGGAAAGGCAGCTAGTCCATTATGCACATATGAAGCCCATCACTCCTCTGGTATTGGCCAATTCATCTAACATTTATCTTTTACCCTCTAAACAGCACGTCAATTTGCCTGTCACTCGGAGCCCACGGTGCCTTGGAATAAAAACATAACTTTTCCACACTGGATCGAGAGGTCTGCCTTTCATTTGACATTAGCCTTCCAACTGTAGACCAAGGCCGAGGCCCAGGGTCGCGGGCTTTTTTTTTTCCTTTTTTATTTTATTGTATTATATTTTTTTTAAACTTATTTTGTACAATGGAACTTTTATGGCACACTTTATACATATGTCCTTCTTTGGGGGTGTTTTAAACAGGGCAAAGATGTTAAAATATTTACACCCAGTGGACTCTCACAGTGGAAGTTATGTATTAGACATTTGTGATAATTTGTCCATGTTTATTTTGGTGACTTTGTCGCATCTTTAGCTCGCAATGAACCAAGGAAAAGGGGAAGTTCGCTGGTTACAGCTCATTTGTGCATTTATGCCTCGAGCCTGTATATCTCTGCAATTGGTGTGTTAAACATTTAGCTCTGTGAAGCGAGGGATATTTGCATTTTACATATCAAAACATCACATGGTGTCACAACAGATTAAGATTTAAGGCAGTTTAAGATTTATAACATTTATACCAAGGAAAACTCGAGAGGAACTTTGTCAGCTTGTGAAAAAGGTGATGATCCTTGTGTGTTGAGTAATACGTTGAGTTTCCGTGTTGCCAAGGTCATTCGTAGCGGCACAATAAGAAGGATTTCGTCCCCAGTCTTGTCCGAATTGTCCCGTACAAAAGTACCAAGGTAGTAACATTAGTTATTCAGTGTACTGCGGTAAGGGTCTCTTAGGAGGAGCTGTACAGAAGTTTCAAACAGTCTTAACTATTGTCTGTGTGTCACAGAATGTGGCATGAACAAGTAGATACATTTTACAGCGGCCACATCACCCAAGGTGTTTTAGGGAGAGCAGATGTTAGTCAGGTCATTTCAGGTGCTTTCATGGTATTTACATTTTGCATGGCGTTATAGTGTCGGTTTGGAGATGTGGAGGGCAAATGTCCATGTGTGTTAGGAGGACAGTGTTGTTGTTTTTATTATTATTATTATTTAATAATATTTATAAATAATAATAATAATAATAATAATTCATTTAAGTGATGCTTTGGAAAAGCTACTCATAATATTTGGCTACTTACACATGTACACAGCTGGGTAATTTTTACTGTATGAATTCAGGGCGAGTACAGAGACAGTAGGAGGTGAGAGCTGAACCCGGGTGTTTCGTGTGCAGTACAACAGCTCTAATCAGTGCACTACCTATTGGCCATATGCAGCAGAATGTCAAAAAAGATTATGATTTAGAAGGAATAACCATTTAATTCCAGAATCACTGAATGAACTTATTAAAAAGACATCACGAAATTCCTTTTGACACTTGTTAGGAGAAAATGTTCGCTCTCCAAGTCTTCGAGTCGTGGCTTTATACCTTGTGGTCACAGGTTGAAGACATCTGACCTGAAATGCATGCATACTAATAGTGGAAGTGAGTGACATCTCAACCAACAAGCCCAAAGTATTTGTCCCCTGTCAGCCGGAGTTTATCAATCAGCCTGTCTCTGTTAGTGTTTGTCTATCGATCTGTCCATCTGTCCATCCTTCTCCCTCTCTTTGCACACGGGACATTTCATTGAAAAGGTGCCATACATACCTGTTTTGCACTTGATACCAACGTTATTGTGAAGCTGGACATTACGTATAAGGTTACTTTTGCTTACTTGTATCGTCCAGTGCAATATTGCGCTTTCCCACCGAGCAAGAACAGTAACCTCGTTCTTCATGTCTCTGATGAGAACACGTTTTCAACAGGAGGTCTTTGTGCAAATGGAAGACAAGATGGGCCTTCAGGTCGAGTAGACTGTGTGCGTCCTGCTGTTTGGCGTTACCTTTTCGCAGCAACGGCGTGAAAATACTAATGCTAAAATGATAGATGGGCGACTGACGTGGTATACTGGGGTAAAGATACTGTGCTCAAAGCAGGGACGTGGAGCTCTGCGGTTAGCGGAGGGGTTAATTGTTGGGCACCGGTGAACCTCCCGACCTTGAGATCTTTCACATACTGTCACTTCAGATGTGACTCTGGAGTCGGTGGTGGAAATGCGTGGGATCGAGCTACCTGGGGCTCCCACGTGCGGGAAACGGCGGGCCGCTTGCCGAGTCATCGGAGGACCGCCGCCGCCAGAGAGCGAGGCCCCAACGGAGGAGACGGACGGCGCCCCCCGCCATCGGCCCGGCCCCGTTCCCTCGGACCCGCGGCGCAGCGGCGACTCGGGGACGACGGGGCAGGACGCGAAAAGCACGCGGAGGTCGGTACGCCGCTCGCCGTGTAAAATGCTTCTCGGAGTTCGGCGAGGAGGAGTGCGGCCGAGCGCCGGCGACACGCATTATTTGTTCCCTCTCCCCCGGCTGTGAATTTACCTGATTAAATCAGCGAGTGCACGCAGCGGCGGTGACATGAAAACAACAATTAATAAGCAACCCCCCAGTGCCACGCAGCTCCCTTTTAACTCGAGCAGCTAATAACATTACATGGCAAAAAATATCAAAATCAGACAGGTGTAATGGGAGTCGGGCGCAGTGGCGTCCGCGGCCTCCTCGCACCGCGTCTCAATTTCGCGGGACGACAAGAAAGGCGCTTCAATAGGCGACTCCCTCCAGTGTTCCGGGTCCTTTGTCCCCCTTCATGCCTTGTCATTTTATTTTATACCTTCCCCGAAGCGCTTCTCGCATGCGTGCCTCTTCCCCCAGCGCCGCTTGCGGACCATTTGAAGATCCTGCGGATAACAGTACGGTATTTGCATAACACAAGCGCAGAACAAAGCGCTTTATGACGCTGACATTGGCCACAGCGCAGGCTGCACTTATTCAGAAACGAGCCATTAGCGTTTGCATTTCCATGCGAGGGACGTGGCCTTTTCTCGGCTCCTCCGGCAGACGCGCGGCGACACGTTTGTTTTCTCCACCGAAATATATATTTGGGGAAAATCGTGTAAATATTCTCGAGACGGTAATTTGCTGCTCGCTGCGGTTTCTTCTTCTCGGAAAGGTCTAGAAAGCGTGTTAGAAGGGAGTCGTCGCCTTATGTGTTCTTCCCCTTTGGCGGGGGCAGGCACGCGTAAATGTAAATGAACGTGACGTAGGCCCATGGAAACGAAACGAAAAGGCCGACTTTGCGCGCCTACCGCGACTTGTAGTCGGCGAGGACCCCCCGTCGACCCGCTCCTTGGCGCTCGTTACGTGTGGAGAGCCGCACTTTGTCGCCGTAATACATTGTGGAGAGACTCTTTTCCTTTTAATACGTTTCGTTGCGGCTCGCAAATTGTTCCGCTCGACGGCCCTATGTAAACGCATTTAAGATCCCGTAATTCAAAAAGTAAATAACATATATATATATGAATTTTTTTTATTATTATTTTTTGCTTATACCCGTTGCATTTGTCGCAATACAATACTTGTGTGCTAAAATGATGGATGACGACTTAAATTTGTGTCCAGGGAGTGAAGGTGAATGGTGACAGAGGTATTTATCTTGGGAATGGCGGTTAGGGTCAGACAAAGTTGGGCGCCTCAAGGCACAAGACATTGACAAATTCATCCAACGGACCCCACTGCTGAAACCTTTTGTTTTGGATCCCGCTAGTCACTAAGTGACCCTCATCCCTCATCCTGCCAGCGTGTGAAGGATGCCACGGCATGCCAGGGAGCTCACTGCCACTAATTCTTGTCGTTCACTCTTCTGCCCAAACCCGGAGTATTTCAGTCCCCAAATTCGGGGAGGGGGGGGGGGTGCGGTATTTATTTCTGCGCATAATGGACGACCCGATTTGGGGCCGTATCGTTTTCCCCGTCGTCCCGAAGGAGCTCGGCGGGGTGCGGGAGCACATCGTTTCCCCCGCTGTCCTCGGAAGTGACCCGCGGTCGCCCGGGTTGCCCCCCCCCCACTCCCCCCCGCCCCTCAACTCTGAATAACGCTCCTCGGGCCCTTCGTTTCTCTCTGCTGCGCCTACATTTGAAGGGAGTTTGTGGAGTAGTTCTTGCTACGCGAGTTACTTCTATTTGCATGCGGAAGAGCTCTTCGCCGGACAACAGGAAGCAGCGGCGGGATTCTGAAGTGAAAGTACTCTTTTCATACGAGTGTGTTTTTCTCCTGGAATATCGAGGTTTTGTGGCACGGTGCCCTCTAGTGGGGAAGTGGACCGACTCCGCGGCGGCTTTTCTTCTCCAAAACTAGCAGTAGGCCAGCAGAACGGCTCGGAACGTAGTAAAGGTGCGGAGCTGCTCTACGCGCAGAACCGCTCCTCGCCTTCCCCGCCGCACCAACACCTGGCGCCGTGGCGAAGGACACGAGAGTTCTCAAGCGGGACCGGTGTCCGTCTCGGGGAAACGTTCCTACGTGACGACGTTAAGCGGCAAAGTCCATCTTCTTCCAGGAGACGCTGGCGGTACCTGCATTTTTGCCGGTGGCGTGACTGCGATTACCGATGACGTCAATGTTGCCGCTTTGCGTGGCATTGCGTTTCACGCATTGTACATTAGATTAATGCAGAGTACCGCTGTGCGTGTTTTCAGGTTATTGCTAGAATAATAATTAGATTTATTGACAAATTGGGTGTCGCACTCTACTATCGTATGAACGGAAACGTCGGCTCCGTCCGGGGTTCTCGTCTCGTCCGTAAAACAGCATCTCTGAGCCGCGCTTGCCTTTCGCCCTTAAGGCGAGGAGCCTGGCTGTGCCCCACACACACACACACACACGCCTGGCGAGTGCAGTCAAGCACAGTACCTGTTCTCAACGTGCACGCGAAGGTCCCGTCAAGTCCGTGCGACCGTCTCCGGCGTGGATTTAGTCCCGAAAAGTGGTCGGCGTGACCTAATGGTGTAATTATGTGTGTGTGTCACTTTGGCAGGGTGGCATTTGTATTCAAGTGCTGGATCAGCGGTGTTTTATTTTGACACTTTGGGCTCATTTTCCAATGAAGTGAATGTATTAGTGATGAATGCACTGTGAAGTAGCTGTTTGTTTCCACGTTGGAAAAGTTTCACAGCCCCGGCAATCGCTAACCATTTTACCACAGGGCATCCATCATTTTGTCAATGTTTTAATGTTCTGCACCAAGCCACCTAGGAAATGAAGAAAGAAGCAGGGGACAAAACAGCTGCATTCTTTCAGCATATGCCAAAATCCGGGCCTTAAATTTACCCTCCGATAGCTGGAGTACAATAAGTGTGACAGGCCTTTGAAGGCCGTAGTAAATTTGATTGTAAGTAATAAGAAGCGTTCTTTCATAGCAGTGGACGCAGCGCGGTAAATGGCGTTTCGGGCAGCGCCGCGGACCCTTCGCGCCTTAACCTCCGACACGGAACCAGCCCCGAATTCCTGCTCAAATGTTCGGTTTTAAAGGACACCCGTGCGGAGCAGAAATTGGCCCCGCCGTCGTCGGGGAACGGAGACGACGAAAACAACCCGGTCGCTTTGGGTTCGTGCGGCACGTGGATCCCTACCGGCCGTACGCGGTTTGCCAAAAAGTCCCTCGACCGCGCTTCGAACGGCCAGGCCATTGAACCGCAGTAGTAAGGTGCAGCGTCAGGAATGAGTCGCATTCTCCCGCGGTGTGTGTGTCTGAACGTGCTTTTTGTAATTTTACCGCGGTTCGTGTTTTTTTTGGTTCTTTTCCTTTTTTTTTTTTTTTTTGGTAAATAAGATGAAGCCGGCGTTTACCGTGATACTGGATGTATGTGCAGCGGCTGCACTTAAGAATATGCAGCTATTTGTTTTCATTCCCCGTTAGAATCATGTGATAATTGATTTCATGTCTAGACTGCTGTTACCGCAGATCGCTGTGTTCCGCGTACCACATTATACATTAATTATACCTTGGATGGTCCTCAATGGCTCCACGGTACCGTCAGACTCCGCGACTGCCGCTGCCGCTTGTCAAGAAATGTATCGAAAGAAGCGTACAGGTTCATTTGACCCTTTTCCCTTTAAGCACATTTTCCAGCGATATGTTCGGCATTAATCATTTACCACACGGAAGTACCTTAAAGGAGTTATTTTCTTGCAAAATCCCACGGTTCATTTACTGCTAACTAAAGACATTCTTTTTTGATTGGCAGTGTCTGCGGTTCGCAGATGTAATATTTATAACGTGTCACGGAGCGATACGTCAGCCCGAGCGGGACTGTTGATTCGGTTCAGCGTATTTCCTCTCTGACAAGGTTAAGCCTCTTGCAGGTTGCGGCGGGTCCGGGATCGAGGAGTCGGCCCCGCGGCCTCGTCTTTGACTCGGGCCTTCGTCTCTGTGGCGGAGCTCGGCTTTCAAAGGACTCCGCTCCGCTCGCACGGACGTCGCAGGAGGGCGAAGCTGCCGCCTTCGCTTTGTATTAATTATCGTCGCTCTCGCTGGGATCACGTGTCACAAAGGACCCCGATGAAAACTTTTTTCTTGCCGTTGCAGTTTAACTCCAAAGTCTCTTTGCCGCTCGTTATTTTGGGACATGAGATTCTTCTGTATTTCGCACAGTGTAAAAATATTCCTGTTTGTACATCTGCTTTCATACATCTAATTTCAACCGTTTCTGTTTGTCAATAATGTTGTTAATATTAATATTTACCCAATATGCCGGTGATATGTGTCCCTCTGAAGCCGAACAGCTGGGACTTGGTCACGCAAGGTGGAGCACTAGCCTGTATACCCATCCAGAGTGTCTCGGTGGTGGAGGGTTCGAAAGTGGCCCTGCGGCGTATGACCGGCCTTGAGCAACTAACTGCAACGAACGATGCCGGACGTCACCCGTTGGCACCTCGAAGGCCTTTCGCCCCCTTTTCGTTGATCCGCCAAACGTATCGATCGAGCCGCTCGTGTCCACGAGAGGCTGACGGAGAGGGAGGGCGCGTCGTCGAGCCAAAGAGCGCGGTGTGCTCTACCGAAGGTGTCCGACCGCATCGCACCGCGCTCGCGCTCCTCCTTATGTCCACCGCTAGCGTTCTGTCGTCGCGGCGCTCGCGTGGCAGTCGTGGTAAACAGCGATGTACTTTTACTAACTGCTCAGATCTGCACTTTGCTGGGGGAAGGTTTTGAGTAAAGCAACTTTAATTCTGAGCTTTCAATGAAGTTCAAGAGAAATGAAAAAAATGTTTAGCATACGTCTACGTTTATTATTATTATTCTTATCATTATTATTATTATTATTATAGGTGTACGTTTCAACACCGAAATGCAATGGTTGCCATACTCCAGAAAAAAAAATAGAAAGAAAATGACAGAAGTTGACTGGCATGCATGTTTTGTTTCATTACCTGTGATCCAACGGTATTGAAAAGTGTGATGGTTTGCTATCTGTCTTCATCATCGTCATCATCGTCAGTTTGTTTTTCTCTGTTGCATGAAGGATCTGTTGAGTTTCTCTTTGGGCTGCTGTCTTCGCCTCTTCACCCATCTGTTCTCACCCTCCACTTTGCTGTTGTCTCTCTTCCTTTGAATTTCCATCTTGACATGCTGGTTCCCTCAATTTTTGCCTTCCTCTGAAAGAATCTGTTGTCATCACTATGTATCTCATGACATTTTTTTCCACTACAATGAAATATAGAGCATGCCTGAAAGCTTAAAAAGATATCAGTGTTACAGGAATGACAGTTTGGCAGTTGTAGTTGAGCTTATTTTTAAAATGAATATTCTATGTATTTTTTCTCTCTCGTTTTTTCTCTTTAGGACTGATTACTTTTAATAAGGCCTCAGACTATTATTGTCTGTGTCATGTGCGGATGTTGCCGAATTATAACAACTATTGACTTTTTAAAAATCCATCGCTCAGCGTGACAGACTGCGAGCTTTTCCAGGAAAGGGGTCGAGGTGCCGTGTTGGCGGACAGCTGCGGGCGCTTCTCGAGCTCCGGGAGCACGTCCGTGGTGGTGGGAGCGCGGAGCTCGGAACGTCCCGTTGCTGGGGAAACACTTTTACACCAAAGCGCTTCTTCGGGCTTCGGTCCGTTTCTTCTCGCTCTCTTCCGCGCTCGGCGTTAAGGACGGGAAGCGAATTCCAGCAGCTCCCTCCACGACTTCGCTGCGATCTTTCTTCCGACCTCGGAACGTAAACGACGCGAAGACGCGCGCGGAGGCCCCGAGACTTTTTATTGGCGCGAACGTGTGCGAACGTGTGCGACTTTGGCCTGCGGCAGCGCGAAACGCCCTGAAAGTCGTCGAGCGGCGTGAGCGTGAACACGGCGAATGTGGGCAGTGAGTCCGACTGCGGTTCCGGCGCTGCTCCGCGGGTCCGCGGTGGGCCGAACGCCGTGTCCCGTTTGTGGCGGGATTGGCGCTTTGTTTGTGCGAAACGACCGATGCTGCCTGGAAGGAGCGGAGCGCCTCCACTACGTTAGTGATCATTACTACATCAGAACCCTGTGAATATTGCTTTGAGAATCGCAACGACTTTGTCGCTCGTGCGTGGTCGTTCAGGGATGTTCAGTCGAAGACGATGAATGAATCGTAGCGCAGTGGCACAAATCCACCTCTAAATGCTTTTCCCATTTAAGAAGCGGCACGGCGGCACGGCAGGTCGGGCTACTGCCTCGGAGCGCCCGGGCTGTTCGGTCGCAGGCCGGAATCCAGCTCTGTGTGCGTGGAGTCTGAGCACCCTCAGTGTGTGCGCGTGCGCGCTCTCTTAGCGTGTCTTAGTGTGTCTGCATGGGCTTCCTCCCAAACTCCAGATGAGCGACGTTCTGCTTAATCGGTCACTCTAGATCGCCCGCAGTGCCTCGCCGTGAGCGAACCGAACGTGTGTGCGGCCACCCTGCGGCGGACACGGCATCCCTTCCCGGGCGTACGCCTCCTAGCGTGGCGCCCGGCGATCCCGGGATAGGCTCCGGACAGCCGCGACCCTCGCAAGGACAGGCGGTTACCGAAACCGAGCGAGTTTCCGCATTTGAAACGAATGATGACTTTCCGGTCTTTCGACTCGTTCAACCGACATTCACGAGCCCGGATGGAAGAACTGCGAACGTACGCAGAGGTCCAAGTGGACAAGGTGGGGCCCCAGTGGATGGTCAGGGGATTCTCAACGCTGACGCCGTGTTTTCCTCTTTACTGTCCCTCGTCAAATGATATTAAAGCAATTTTAATCCACTCCATGTGCTGTAGGTGTCCACGGATATTGTGATATTCTCAAATGATGAGACTTAGATGGAAACATGGTACTGTAGTTTTCAAATAATTTACACAGTTGCTAAATACGTAGTTTCGCATGGTCACGTACGTGTTTTTATGCTGTACTCATTTATGCAGCTGCAAATATTGCTGATATATTGAGGCTGAACAACTCCTGGGAACATTAAGTATGGGTTCCACGCTCTATCTGCTGTCTTGATATTATACACACATGTTAGTCTTTCACAAACGATTTTTCAGCCTTATGTGTTTTTGCTTGTAGGTTCCAGGAATTACTGTAATTCTATAATAATATCCTTTTGACGGAGACTCTTTAGCTTGCCAGCTGTGGGTACTTACAGGCCATTTAGTGATAGATGAAAACGGTTAGCAGAAAAACAAAATGACAGCGCTGTACTGAGCACAGCGGAATCTCCACAACACGTTACTTCTGCTGCCAGATTTCTGTTGCCGTATAATCTGACATGAGAAGCCTTGGAAACTGTTGTTCGCATTAAACAATGATCAGCAGTTGCTGTTGCCAATCTGAATTTGGATTTAGTGAATTTGCTTTCTCCTTCCCAGCTGATGATGATCTATTGTGCTCAAAAAGATTTCTGATGCCCACTGATTCAGATTTGCGCTTAAATGTGGCGGTGAGGTTGTTCACTTTGGTCAAAATAAATTTGTTGCCAAAGCTATGGAAGTAATTTTATTATTATTATTATTATTATTATTATTATTATTATTATTATTACTACTACTACAGCCAGTGTCTGACTCTCCCCATCTGTTTTATTTATGGGTCAAAGGCTTTCTGCAGTACACAGGTACTGTGTACAAACTGGATTCACTTGTTTGTTTACTTCTGCTGTTTTTAATAGTGAACTTTGTGCTTCGGTCACTACTCTGCGGCGAATAGCGAGACAGTTGTGCTCGGCGGTCGTGCCAGGGTTTCAGATTGTTGAAATGGTACTACAGCTGGCAGTGTAGCTCGTAGAGCCGCCGCTGCCCTTGGACCCAAAGGTCACAGGTTCGAATCCCACCTTCAGCAAGGTACTTAACCTGAATCGCTCCCGTACAATTACCCAGCTGTATAAAGGGGTAAATCACTGCAGGTAACTTAGAATTCTAAGTGGCTTTGGAGAAACACGTCCGCTAAACGAATACGTGTAAATGAGTGAAAACGTGGCCGTCGGCGACTTGCTCTCGCACGCGGTGGGAACTAATGCGGTTGGGGAAAAATGAGGAGAAAGGTAAGGAAAAAGGTAAAAGACTCATTCCAAAGCGTGTTTTAATGCACTCGATGCTCTCGTTTGCCCGATACTCCTTCCAGCTGCGCTTCAGGTTCTAGCGGACAGGTCGCACAATTTGCCTGAACGTGTGAGAAGGTGAGTGTGCAGACCAGTCATTGATGAATTTGTGCGAAATTGTCCTGACCGGCCTGCTCATTTTAATAAAATCACCTTTAATTGTATCACATTCTTTTCACGCGTGAGATCTTTCATTCTCCGCGGTCGTAGTTGAAACGTTGAAGTGGCCGTTCGGGAAAAGTCTTCTTCTCCTTCGTCTTTCTCTTTCCGCTCCGGAAGGAAACTCCGGTCCCTGTACCTGCTCCGTGCTCTGTAGCCCGAACTCCTGCGTGTGCTCGGTCATTGAGATGTGCGGTAAGTTGTGCGAAGGGCAGTGCTCATTATGAGAGCTGTGCCCCCCTCCCCCCCCCCCCAATCCGCCCCCACTGCACTGTTTATACACGCCTTATTGTCAAAATCCCTTACAAATCCCTCATGTGCGGCTCTTTGAAGAACCGCTCCTGCGTGCCTTGATTGCCACATAAAGGAGTTTCTCTTTAATGACCACGTTCTGACCTCATTTCATATGCATAAGCCCAGATCAAAGTAGACGGCGGCTGTCCGTTCGCGGTGCCGTTGTTGAACCTGACAGCGCTTCGCATCGGAGGGACAGCTCACGTACACGACGCTCCAAATTGCTTAATTAGGCCCTCGCCTTATAATAATTCTCGTCGGCCTGTTGTGCGGCACGTACGCGCCTTCCCGCGACTTCTTGTCTTGCCATTTGTTAGATGTGTTTCAATTAGAGCTCTCCCCTGGACGTGAAGGCTGATCGTTGTTGAAAGAATTGATTTTATGAAATTGAGTGATCATGAAATATTTATTTGAATCATATTCGAATCAACAAGGCCTCGGTCTCCTCGCCGTCCCGGGAGCTCCGCATCGCGCTCGGCTAAGTGCCGCGCTACCGTGGCAACAAAGGGCAAAACCGAAGCAGTCGATATGTTTGAAAGGACTTTAAAAAGAGGAGCCCAATAATGAGGAAACATCTTTGTTTCAAAATCTTCTCTATAGTGTTCTGACATTTTATTGTCAGATTTGTTCAGTGCGTTTCATGTTTTCGTCATTTAGCGGAAAAGGAAAACAAAACAAGTATCAGAGATGATATAGATTCCGATATCGTTTTTCTTCATTGATTCCCTGGTAGAGGCGGCATGGATTTGTGGGCAGTGTTGTCGCAAAGATCCTCCCAAGGACTCGCTGTGAAATAGTGCATAAATAGTGAATTTTGTGCGCTCATCACAAGGAAAGGGTGCGCAGAAGAGAAGCACACAGCGTAGTTATAGGCTGGATGCTTTGAGGCTTCGAGTCCGTTCCTCTACAAGTTCTCTCGATTCACACCGGACGCTTGGAGGAGGAGACAACCGCTGCGGGAACATGTCGAGACTTACCACGGTAACGCTCCGTGGGCCCGCTGCCTGTGCCTGGGAGGGGATGGTCGACCCGTTGGGACGTACAAGAGCTCGTTGCCAGCGGTGACCCCGTGAACATTTCGGAATGCCGTGTGCCTGTTTTTTTTCTTGTATGAAAACAAATGACGATATGAATTTCCGCGTGTAAAGAGAACAGACTAATTTATGAGCAACGTTCTAAACTTCGACATAGTTCAGTAACGAATTAAAGTAAATGTAAATATACCGCTGAAATAAGGAACTAAATACAACATCTGGTTTCTTGGTAAATCGTGGACTTTTTTCACCGGGGCGTGACTTTTCTTTTTAAATCACCACGCTAATACAGCATGAGCAATAATTATGCAAATTTGCCCTTGCTGCTGTAATAATATCCTCTTTTCCCTTTTCTCCAGGCCTGAGTGACGGCGGTCCGGAGCGTGAGCCCAAGGCATAGGGTGTAAAGCAGGGTACGCCCTGGACGGGACACCAGTCCATCTCAGGGCCTGCAGTATTAATTATAGTATTTTATACTTGGGCTTCTGTACTGTGACCGTTTCGCATCAATACAGCGTCTCGTAATATGAGTCAGAGAGTAAGGAGAACCTCTTGGAGACGCGTGTTGTCAGAGGCGGACTAAGAGACGTTCTCGGGTTTCCGTTGCGGCGTGTGTCCAAGTGTCCGTTGTGCCCGGGCTCATGGTAAGAGCGAGCGGGTCACACTGGAGCGTTGCTCTTTAGCTCAGCACCGCCGTCGGAGCACCATTTACATACCATTTGTTTTGAGTTTGATACGAGCTGATATGTGGGCCATAATAAGCTCCGCGGGGCATGTGTACACTCTGTCCTTAATTGCCTTCATCATCATCGCTATTGTCTGCTGACCAGTGGAGCAGGTCACCAATTAATGGAAAGTGTAGACACGGCGGCGCGGAGTGGGGGGTCGCGACAGATGACGGTGCGCTTCGCTTTTATCTTCCCTCCGCTGGGGTGTCGTACATTAAAGCACAACTCGTCGCTAAGAGCGCTACAGCCGTGCGGTAATTAGCGCACCCTGCTTTCTTCTCTTATACTCTTCTCTCTTTTTTCTCTTCTTTTTGTCCCCCTCCTCTCCCCAACAGAGTGACAGAGGGAGTAATTGAGGAAAACTGCTTTTAGGAACTTCTCTGTTAAATATTCTTGATGCGATCCACTCTAAAGCTCCGGCTTATTTCCAAATCGAATAAGTGCTGATTAAACATGGAGTGCCGGGCCGAGCATATTTCACATAATTAATTTAAATCGATAACTTTTTTTCTGTGCATTTCTTGCATAGGATTAGACTTGAAGGAAAGAAGCGTGGAAAAACTAAAGGTGTTCGTCTTCCTGGGGTTGCTGTCGGGACAATGTGATCGATACCCTATTTTTAACATGCGTGTAATTACAGATTTCTGTTGTTGACTGTACTTTCTGGAAAAAAGGATAATATGCATCTGAATATTAAAAATTCATCAACTTCCATGGTTGTTTGAGAAATATTTGGTATGTTTTTCAGTTTTTTTTAGAGAACATTTGCTGGTAGAAGTAGAATATTTTGGTGGCGCGAAACATATGAAACTCATTCATTCATTCATGCAAGTATTTGTCCTAATTCAGGGTCCTATAATATGTCTGAATATCTGACAGATATAAGCAAAATTATTTTGTGGAGGTGCTATAGAGGAGTCGAAAAGAGACAGAGGTCTTCACAAGAAGACATCAGTGTTTTTTTTTTTTTTTTAAACCTTAATTGTACGTTCTGAGGTTCTTTGCAGAAGGAATAAATGACCTGCTGAATTTCACTGCCAGCCTCATAATTCCTACTTTTTTCTTGTGGACTTGTAGTCGGAGAACCCGTGTCGTCTTGGACGGGGCTGTAGATTGTGACTAATGCTCCAGAACGTTGGCTGTGTTTTCACACAGGCGTTTCTCTGCTGGAGAAGCTCGGCTCGGCTTGGCGCGGGTTCGAATAAACATTTCGGCAGGATACTGAAGCACTAAAGCGTGGAGCCAGCTCATCAGTAGGAAATAGTGTTTTGTGCATCCAAAATATGCTGATAACACACTCCTAATGTGATGGGAGCGCCCAAGAACAGGTCCTACTGGCTGGACGATGTTTCTCCCGGCAGAACCACAGCAGCTTTTCCATGAAAGGAGCGACTGACTGTTTTCCCACTTTGTACTGGGCCGCCTGGTTTGGTCCTGGTTGGAGAAATGGCTCAAGAGGCTTGTCACCATCTGTCGCCGTGGGCACGTTTGTAAAGACTAAGGTTACATCAGATGACGGCTCTAGTTTGCGTTTTTGTTTTCTTCGGTACGCTGTCGGGGCGCTAAAATAAAGGTTGTTGTTAACAGTGTTATAACAGACTTTAATTAGCACACCCCGCGTTGCCTTTCTTTTAACCTTTTCAAAGAATGACAGCAGGACTAATTGAGGAAAACTCACTTTAGTAGAATAATTCTCAAGTATCAAAATGCTTTTCTTGAAGGTGAAGAGGCAACTAATTGAGGCGACTTCTTGTCTCCCTCTTACTGTACGCTCGCCGTTCTCCCCTTTCTCACACCGCACTCTCAGTCACTTTGCTTTAAAGCTTCGCATTGTTGTCTGTGCGTCCCTGTCGGGGGGCCTTTGTGTCGCTCTTTCTCCAGGGGGTCCGAGTGAACGGTCCACGTCCGAGCTCGGTCACTGCCGTGTTCCCTTCTCTCCCTCTGCTCTTCTGCTCTGACCGTCTTCGTGGATCATTCCAGACGGCCTGCGGGAGACCCAAAGTGACAATAACAAAAATGTTGCATTATTTAAATTTTGGCCAAGCTTTTTGTTAAGCCATATTAGTCTATTTCCTATATTTGCTTGTATTGCCTCATAAGCTCGTGAAACGGTTCGTTTCTAGAATTAACCATATGTTCAGTGCAGGGTTACTATATATGGTGGTGCGACGAGACCTTCGTAATGTACATTTAACAGTACAAAGTATAAATATTGTACAGTTTTACGTGAGGTCTGGGTAGCTAAATACTATGAACAGAGTGTCAATTTGGTTTTTCAAATTAAAGGCTTTTGTCTGCTCTGTCTGATCGACTATTGAGTTTCTACAAACAGCAATGCAAGATTTCACTATTAATTTGAACCAGTTCTTTGACTTTTGATAAAATGTAAACCCGGAAAGGTCCAGTCCCTCCCGTTAGCGGGAAAGGAGGGGGCGGCTTCTCCTCCTAGCGCTTCCACCGCCGCGGTTCAAGGGACGGGCTGTTGACTGCTCGCACTGTCACAAAATCACCAAGAGTCACGGCCCGCTGATGTGTGTCTCTTGTTGAACAAGATAAGGTCCTGTCTCCTTAAAGGTTATATTAGCCCAGAAATGAGGACAGACTGCCTTTGCTTGCTAGCAGAAGTGTATTCTAATCTTTCTGGCCCTCAGTCTCTTCAGAAGACATCAAGAGAAGTTCAATAGAAGGGATCGTAGACGTTCAGTTGGGCGTAGGATGGTGTGGCCCACACCTGTATTAGAACCCAAAAGTGGCGTGAACGAAGTTAACTCATATAATCATATGATCATAATTCCCTTGTAGTTTATAAATGTTTAATCTGTGTACCAATAAATAATCTACAAGTAGCTTGTTTGAATCTTCGTCGTGGGCCGAAGAGAATGTAGTCCCAATAATCAAAGAGACACCTGACAAATCGTGTAAGAGTGCGAGTGTCGATAGCTGTGTGGAGGTACAAAACGTACACGTACATGAGCATGGAGAGCTCCTGGTGGGACGCTTCCCCTCTTCATTACGCCTCGGTACGGCGTCTCCTCATTATATCGCCTTTGGAAGGAGCTGCAGTTGCGGCCCAGTACCTAATTGATTTAATTGGCTAAATAACAGCTGAGGTGCAATGAAAACCAGATACCCAGAAGCCCTCTAGGGCCACAGGCGTGCGTCTTGAATCAACAGTGAAACAACACTCATGCTGCACCCCCCACCACCACCTCCTCCACAAAAAGGGACAAACATCATATGAAAACAAGAATTCCTCTTTGACCTGTTTTCTAATGAAGATTTGTGGCTGCTTTGCCAAATAAATCTGCTGCTGTTGTAGAGTTTGGTTCAGATACTTTATTACAAGGTGCATTTCTTGCAAAAGGCGGTAATAATAATGTTGCTTTTTGCAACAGGCCTATTGGATATGGCACCGAGACATTATTTGTTATCAATATCGATGAGTGTAGATTTCAACAGATACATGTACTGTATGTATGTGAGTGTTTTCTATGTGTTCCACAAATATAGTTTGCTTTACCAGCTTTCTGTTGGGCTACAAATATTGATTTTAACATGATCAACTGGAGAGCAGCAGAGCCATGGGAACTGGGCTGAAATCGTTCACTTTAAGTGATTCGGGAGCTAATTAACGCATGTTTACTTACCGCTGCTGCTGAATGTTAGCGATTCTCACAGTGTCCTCACACACTCTCACTCTTTCATTATTCCCTTCGTATTGTCATCGTCACAACTTGTACTTCTTTGGAAATGTTTTAAATTCTCTGAAACGTGGGCTCCTTCGTTCGATTTGGAGCAACGCGTTAAAAGTTTCAGTAAGGATGCGGAGCTCTATTTCGAGAATCGGGGTGTTTGTCAGACGGCCGACCGACGCCTGATAACTGATGTTCGGAGGTCCGTACGACCCGTTTCCCGGCACTGTGCGACACGCTACGAGTCCGGCAGGTAAGTGTCTCGATGCAAAGCGCCCTTGTACGGCTGCTGTTTTAGCTGCCTTCAGGAACGCGGAGTTAATTTTTCCCTACTGGCCGATCACAGCAAATGCGTACTTCTGCACGCAGCTCGGAAACTTTTCATAATCTACACCTGTGTGTGTAGTTTTCTCTTTCATGTGTTCTGAACTTTGAAAAGTCATCTTTTTGTACGCATAGCACTACGACGCTACGAGAAAAGGGGTCCTGCTGAACTTCTTGGCCGTTCGTGTCCGAGCGTTAAAATGACATCCATTCGCGTTCGTCGTCGTAATGAAAAGCAGTATAGGTTCGAGGAGTCCGCGACGAAAGAATCCGCAGTTCAGAGGGAAGAAGCGCTCGGACCAAAGGGCCTATTTCGCTGCAGAGTTAAGGGCAAGATGAAAGCAGAAGTTTCCCAGCATTCCTCCGGACTGAGGTTTGGGGCGTGACTGCAGCACCCGGCTCTCCGCGGAGCTCGTACGTTTCCGCAAGCGATTCGGCAAATGGGTGGAGGTCGAGCCACGGTCAGCATTCACGAAAACAGCTGCAGCTGAGGGGATGAGTCATCGCGTTGGCATAACTCAAACTAAATTACACATCACAAGCAGACGGTAAAAGTTTAAAGCACATGTGATTATTTATTATGACTCCCTGATTGATTTATGCGCTTGGGTCGAAGGGTGTGTTCAACCTCAGTGCCTTTTGGCCCCGCCTACATGAACAAAATACTGCCATTAAAATTTAGATGTTTAGATGTTTAACAAGCTCATGTTTCTGCGTTTTTCTTTTTGGTGGTGGGAACTAAATGAACATGTAAATAAGCATAAAACCAAAGAGAGAAACTGGGAGAAATTAATCTTCTTGTTGTTTCTGCTGTCACTGCTTGTCATTAACTCAATCATTTCTGAACACATGTATAAATACACACACACACACACACACATTTTCAGAACCGCTTGTCCCATACGGGGTCACGGGGAACCGGAGCCTAACCCGGCAACACAGGGCGTAAGGCCGGAGGGTGAATATTTATGCACTGTATAAATACAGTACATAAATATTCACTATACACATTTCCATTTGTACTGATAGGCGTTTTGAACTGAGGTAGGCATGACTTTTATTAGTTTATAGCTATTTTGAACTGTGTTGTTTGAAAAACTGCAGTAGCTTAATGTCGACATTTGCTGCAAACAAAATTATGAAATAGAATTAAATAAAATTAGAGGTCAGAAAGAAAATAATTTTTTTATCGTGTTGCTTTTCATATGCTGGGATGTAGTTTTCGGTCTAAAGGAAATTTTCAGATTTAGAGAAGTCCAAGTTGACCGACTATCCAATGTACATGTATTTATGAGATGCTCTTGTCCGAAGAAACATACAATGAGTGCGTTAGAATTTAAGTCGTATTTCATAACTGGATAAATCCCTTTTCTTATGTTGCGTCGTGGCAGAGTTTCTCTTACGCAAATATCTACAACAGCTCAGCAAAAAATTATATTGTTTTTCCATTTGTCAGGACATTGCTGAAGATTTTTGACATGGCAGTTCGGTCGCTCTTTCCCTTCACCCGAGCTCAGCAACGGCCTCTTGCCATGAGCGAAACATCTGCCCTACTCGCCGCAGTCTAATGCCTCACAAAAGACGAAGTGTGTACAGTTTTGTCAGTGGTTACCGATGTGCTGTTTTACTTTCATTATGATGTGTATTAACTGACGTTCCTGGCAATTACGCCGCTCGGCCTGCTGGTTCTGCGCCGTATTCTGCGGGGAACGGGGCGATCCCTCAGCATCCTTCCTCATACTTTAATTGCACTTTAAATGTTCTTTTCCTCACACGACTGTGTGACGGTGCCAGCTTAATTAAACACAGATGGCCTGTTTGTAAAGTCCTCTCTCTTTGCCTCGTTGCTACGGTGTCCGAGAGGAAGCGGTTCCATCGTGAGACTTTGTTCGCGTAGAATCTGCGCCAAAGTGCAGCCTGGCCGCTGCCCCGCTGATTTCGGATCACGGCAACTGCGTCCCCCCCCCCCGACTACATGCGTGTCGTTAAGATGGGGGACGGGGAGGTCCCCTTTTTGGTAGAAATTTCCGGTCCTATTGCACGTTAATTCTTATTTTTAGAGAAAACAGTTAAGCATTTTGATGCAGAGCGGTAGTGAACGTAAAATCGGTTTTTAGCTATTAATAAATAAAACAAAAATGAAAATATACCGATATGCCTGCTCCCAGCTGCCGATACACGTCCGGTCGTGAAGGAGACGTTAGCTCAAAGTTACGGCAATGTGCGTTTTATTTTTTCCCCCTCCTCTCCGCGTGCTCCCGGCGATAGTTGTTGATTTGCCGAATTTAAAGAATACGCCGAATGAAACTTCTCTCATTTAAGCTTGTGCTTACACAACGCTTCTTTGTGATTTTTAAAGCCTGTCAGACTTGTCAGGCACGGTAAGAAAAAGTATATTGTTTCCAGCAGTTGGATTCCTTTCCCTCTGACATGTGCCACTCTGTAAAGATGATAAATTCTTGCCTCATTAGCCGGGGGTGTGGGATTACAGGCTGACAACACATTAATCACCAGCCTCTGTGGCAGACAGACTAGCAATAGGCATTGTTAACAAAACTTTTCTTATATGTCACTCTCCTCTCTGACAGCCTGTAATCAATCATCTTGATTGACAGCGCTGATAGATTACACTATTTATACTTTGTGTAATGAAAGATAGTGTTTCCACCTATTGTCATTTCTAAGACAACGGTAGGCCACCTTTGAATAGAAACATACACAAAAAAAGCACTCCTTGGCTCAGGAGCGCGAACTTGTGCGAGTCGGCGGCGTTCCGCTCCTCCGGGGGGTTTCGGTCCGGCTCTGGTAAAGCATTTAGTACATTTTACATTTTCGCACCGACTCTCTTAGTGGCATTTTTGCCACTTAGAGCTGCCAGGTGAAGTTTTGGCAAGCGCAAGACAGGTTTTGTCTGCTTGTGTCTCTCATTTCCGTGCGAGCTGATCCTCGTGAAACACGTGTCCTCATCCGCCCTGACAGCGGTAGTGACACCTGGCAGCACTGGTGATTTATTCTTATTATTCTTATTCTTTTTATTAATAATAATAATAATAATAATAATAATAATAATGCTCAATGTATCCTTTCAAAAATTCCCTCTTTTTTACAGTCCACTCGTATGTATGTTTCCAGTGGCCAGCCAAGTGAAAAATACACATTATCAGCCAAAATTGTGCCATAAAGTAAAAAATAAGAAGCCGCCTTTGATCTGAATTGGGGACTTTTTTAGGGACGGCTCACATATAAATGTCCTCGCAGAAATGAAAGTTTCAGTAACCTTTTTCCTTTGTGGAAAGAGCGCTGCCCTCGTGCCACGGGCAGAAAGAAAATAGAAAAATAGTCTGTCACATTTGACAGCCACTGGACTCCTGTGATGTACTCAGTGGATATTAGTTAACAAGACCATATTTTAGGGAACCAGGTAATGCACCTTCATAGATACGATCGCAAATAACTGGCAGCTCCTTCATCCCTGACCTGACATTGCTTTGTAAGTACTTTAGAATTTAGTGGCATCTTTAATGGGTTCTGTCACTTGCTTGGAATTTCTGTCCACGGCGTTTTCTGCTACAAACATATTGGTCAATTATGTCCGCAGCTGTCAGACACGGAAGACACTGTTATTTAGCGCGTATTGACTGCATCATTAAGACAGATTGTGATGGCAAATAACAGAGCAGAGTGTTGTTTGTTTTTATCTGAAGCTGTAACGATCTCAAAATGATGTGACCTGGCAACACTTTTCGAAAAGTCTCCTCGATACGCGAGACAGGTCTCTGATTGCTTTTCTCGTGTCCCCTAAAAGGAAACCAAATGACCTTTAATCTTATGCTGCATCGCTCAGAAATAAGGCTATTGTTTCAGTGGACGCTTTTTCTTATAACCTGCAAGATGCATCTGCATCTGACGAGCAACTGGTGCATAAGCGCAAAGTATGGGAAACACGCGCGGCCAGAGGTCTCAATGTCAAACAGAGTGAATCCAGCAAAAATACGATTCACCGCCATGTGACTCTATAGAAAACGTTTTTTATTTATGCAGATATGAATGCTGCATTTGATCATACTCCGGATAGGTCCAAAGCAAATGGAGAAAGTAGATCCTCCAAAAGCGTATACGTATAAGAGAAAGCTCCGGAAGGTGATACGCCTCACCTGTTTGACCTTTGGGACCATGTGGTCTGGATAGTTTGGCCTGAACATAATAAAACACGCCCTGAAAAGCGACGTTGAGAAAAAGCCGAACCTTCTGCTTGGTTTGCAGACTAATTGGAATCCTTAGTTTAAATGATGGATTCACATCTACACCACAGATTAAGAATATAAGAAATGGCTTGTAGATGCATCGGTCGGGACCAGGGGACGGTGAATATTCCTCATTTCATACATGGAATGTTCCGGTCTCTCTCTTCCCGGAGTTTGGTCAGGGCTTCGAGGACGGAGACCCCTAAGTAATTGGACACCGACCAGGCTGGATATGCAGCGACCAAATGCAGCCCATTGATACCTGTTTTCAGAAGCGTACTGAAGAGCTAATTGCATTAGTCAATTAATGTCCAGATTTTCACTTTATACTAAATGACCAAACTGGATTAGGTGTGTGACAATGTTGACTTTTATTTGAAACCAGTCAATTGGCTATTAAGAGGACCTCGAGTAAATAAATAGGCTGCGGCGGCCTCAAGGGACCGCGAGCTATTGAGTGTGAGTGTGGGAGTTGTTAGAGCTCTCCGGCTGCTGGAATGGATGAGGATGAGAGGTTTAAACTTTAATCTCCCTGAAAAAAGAGTTTAAGCGATGGGTCAGAATGATTAATGGGAAACCTGATCAAGTAAAGCCCCATCATGTCACAGGACATGATTAGTAGGTGACAGGGACTGTAACAACATCCAGCCATTTCTGTTTCTTCAACAGCTCCGGCTCGTCTATAATTAATGCTCCCAAGGGCTATTTGTAGGTCAGGCAAGAGAAACCTGTAGGAAAAGGCGGTGCTGACAACTTCAGCAGAGCTGCCCTCGTGTTGGGGCGGCGGGGGCGGCGGGGGCGGAGGGGCTGGGGGGGCTGGTGTTCCTATGGACTCTTTGATTTTTTTTTTCTTCTTCACGAGAACAAAAACCGCTCGGCTTCCGGGGGATTAAATGCTAAATGTGCTCTAAACGTTTTGCCGTCGAAGGGTTTATATCGTGAATGACACTTAAGAAGGCTTTTAAGTGGGACCCACATTCATGCAGAATCTTTCATGAGGCTTAAGCTTTGTGCAGAGCGTCGAAGGTGATCGTGTTTTGTCTGTTCGGCAGACCGCTAGCCACAGCAGAGCCTTTCGGGCAGAGCGGAAGCCCGGCGCTGGTTCCGCATGTCAGTGGATATTTTGGGCACGTCTCTACAGTAATGGACGTGCGGACCGGGATGGAGAAAGACGTCAAGCGTTAATTTGTTGCGTCCGCCGCGTAGGCCGAAGCGCCTGCTGTCACCCGGGCCGAGAAAACCTCTGCGACCGGGGCTTGTTAGCCATCTGCTACCCGCACCCTGTGGCCCATTACTACCCAAATGGAGGAGGTTAAAAGGGCAGAGTTCCAGCCAATGGTGTCTAAGGCTTCCCACTGTCCTTCTGTCCTCCTGGGTGAAGCACGGGTCAGAGAGGTCAAGTGACACTTACGTTGCTTGGATTTCTCTCTCAGTAGTAGATGGAGCACAAAGGCGACACGCAAGTAAGAGATTCCTAACATCAGGAAATAATATGAATGAAATTTTGGACCGCAAGTTTACTTGTGACATTACAGTTTCTAGCATGATGAATGATGTGGATCATGGAATCATGGAAAACGGTTCCAGGATCTGCATGAACATCTCGTTTTCGCACAAGACAATAAATCATCATTTTGTTTACACTACGACCAGCTAGTTTTGGAAAAGAGACAAATTTAATGTTGTGCTGAACTGACAAGGAACGACGTGTCTCACTCTTATGTCAGCGGCCTTTGAATATAGATGTCAGCCTAGAGGCAAGATGATGCGCTCCGCAGCGTGGATGCGTTTCCGCTGTGGAGACATGCTTCCGTTAGCCATGTTTACAAAGACTGGATTTTTAATTCTTTATCTCTCAAGAACTGAAAAACATAGTAAAAACGAAAAACTGAATAAATAAAATGTGCTTTTCTTTTGCTCGTCCTGGGCCGGCAGGTAGCATAGTGGTCAGCGCTGCTGCCTCTGAACCCCAAGGTCACGGTTTCAAATCCCACATACTGCTCTAATACCCATGAGCAGGTACTTATGCTGGGTTGACGCAGTAAAAATTACCCGGATGTGTAAATGTGTAAAACATTGTAAGTTACTTTGGAGAGAGGCATCAGCTAAATGAATGAATGGAATTACGTTTGCAAAAAGGAGTTTTTCCCCACACTTCCTGGTTCAGCTGGACACCAGCAAGACGAGGTGTAACGTTAATTATGGTCGCTAGATTAAAAGTTGGTCCGTTGCAGTTTAACAAGTACATCTGGTCAGATTTTTCGCTCTGAGTGACTTGTTTTGCCATCGTTCTTGAAGATCTCCAGCTAGGTGGTAAACTGCATTAATACAAGCTTGTGAGCAATTAATTTGGTCTGTCAACGTACAATGCCTGCTGCTGAAAGCAATCTCTGCATTTGGCCACTGCTACAGGAGCGTGGTTAAAGTCCATCGCTTACTCGAAACCCTCCAGCTCCAGAAGTGGTGGCGCCCTTTTGTTGTGAGCAAGCTGCTCTGTCGCATTAGATAATGAAACGTTGTGCCCACATAACCTGATACGGGAGTAATGTGGGGCAGACAGCGCCATGATAGCCATCGCATCCCCTTGTTTGTTTCCCAGCTGGCACCATCAATCACGCCGTTTGTTTAAAGCAATTTGATCGGGAAAAGGCTCGGCACGCCATTCACACCTTGCATAACAGCAGGGAAGTATCATAATTGTCTCCCGACAGTGATATTTAGTCACAGTCGCGGAACTCATCATTCTTTTATCGCTCATCAGATTTCAAGGCGACTGCGAGGGCCTCTGAATCCCAGACAGAGGCAAATTTCCACACTGGATTTTTTTCGGCGGGATAAGTGACACCGCGGAGGTCAAGTTCACCACCGGCGTTGCTCGGCACGTCTCGGCGCGCCTCTCGCTCGCCCCCGTCTCTGGGTCGGCGCAACCGCAGGCGAGCTCGCGAACCCAGAGCGACACCGGCGACGTGTCCTCCCGTCGTCCGCGTCCGAAGCCAGACCATATTTCGCCGAGACGGCTTCCTGCGCGCTATCGTTTACTGACACGTGTTCGCAGCGTTGAATCATTTCTGAGCTCCCCTCAACACTGACTTATTCTTCTCCTTTGCACAGGGTGGTTCTTTCTTTCTTTCTCTATCTCTCTCTCTCTCTCTCTCTCCCACTAGGAGTTTCCTGCTGTTCCATCCTCAGCCCATTCCTTGTGTTCGTCACATAAAACATGGCAACCCTCCTTCTCTTTGTTGTTGAAATGAGTGCTTTTGCTACCCTGTGGGGAAACTAAGTTAAAATGATTGTTTTTCCTATTCCTTGAACCGAACATCAGAGACGACTAGATCAATGTAGCGTATTTGTTCATGCTGAATGCTTTGGGGCCCGTTGCATACTGTCAAGCATGAAGTAATGCACATTAAAATAGAGAATGATACTGTATGTAGGGCCTAGCATTGCAAGAGATTACATTTCTGACGTGATGATATCCCTTGAAAACGAATTTCTCGTTCACTATGTAAGGAAAACGAAAGTCCTTCAATGGTCTTATCAACGGTGTAAAACAATGTACGCAGAGCACGGTCATGTCTGGGAAAGCTGTAGTCTAAATGAGCATTACGAGACTTGCTAAACATGTCTTACTCTCAGTTTTACCAAGAGCAGCTATGTTCTTGCTCTGGATATCATCTTTCAATGTCACGATGAAACCTCTGACCTCAAGGTCCTACTTAAGCAGCATAACTATAAGGTTGCTGCATTTTGGCGCCGCGTGTATTTCTGTATTACATTAAAACATCAGTGTATCAGAACAGTCTGTGGAAACACCCTTGTTGCCAAAAGCTGTTTAAATTCCTTCTATTTACAGTAACAAGCTTTCAGCTGTAGTAGATTATTTTTATTTATTTTTTTCCCTCCCCTGGTCGCTGATCACGCCAGCATAAGAATGAGCAGATACATTTCAGAGGCTCCGTTAAGATGTCTGTTTGCAAACAGAAAATATCGGCTCTTGGAGGTCCGCGGCGAGGTTCTTTTACCTTGTTCTCACAGTGAAGCTCTATCCGAGCGCTCCGCTCGTACAGGCTATCCGATCGCTCATCTTTCTGCGCAGTCCGACCGGACCGCAGACATGCGGGGCGTCTCGGGGGGCCTCGACTGGCCGTTACATCACCTTAGAGCAGATCTGACCTGGCCGCTGCGCCCGCACCCTCGCACCTGGGCCTGTCCGGGGTGGATGAGCCTGGTATTTCTCTGCGATGGTGAAAGGGCCATTAAGGGAGCCCAGCGTGAGGAATGAAGCAGCCTGTGTAATGTTCTTTGTCTTTGTATCTACAGCAGCCATTAATCAAGCACGTTTCCCCTATTGGCGCACAGAGCTAAATTACACATGAACGGTAATAGAAGTCAAATAGCTAATGATTAGACGAAGCTCCATTAAAGTCATAACTCAAGCGTGCCACCGTCTTTAATTTGGAAAATGAAGTTAAATATACGAAACCTTTGAAAAACAGTCACATCCCGGTCCTAAGTAAATTTTTTGCAACAAAGCCCATAGTGCTGAGTGCGAGTCGGTACCTGAATAACTAGATGCGTTTAATACGGGGAACGGTGTATTTATGCGGTAAGGTGGCGAACAAGTAGGATCGTTTTCCTTCGCTGCACTCTGTGCTGGTTTGGAGCGAAGAGCTGATGTGCGAGTCGCCGCTGCTGGGGTGTTACGGGTGTTCTCTTGTCTGCGAGACACGGGTAGCTGGTGCGTGACACCACTGCCTCTAGGTCCTGACCCTTTGTGTAGCGCCTTCGTGAGGACAGACGTGCAGCTACCTTCCCCTAACATGCGGGTTTTCTAATGTTATATTATCCAGATCTGCCTTAACGTCGGGGGTGGGGCGGGGGGGCTTTTTGGGGGGGTGGTTGATGAGTTGTGGCAGGGCGTATCCACTCGGAGAGATTAAATCCCACAACGTGCTGGAAAGCAGCTGAAATTCGCTGGAGATAACAAGGGGCCCAGATGAAGTAACCCAAATAATTCCCGCAGAGGGCTGTGTAAACATTTATGTGAAAGGACCCTGTTTTACCTGTCATATCCTTAGCGTGCCGTCTCATTATGTTTATGTCTGAGCCGAAGTCGGCGCGTGAACGCAAACGCAAATGAGATGAGCGCCTGTAACCAGACTCCTCCTGCCACGCAGCAGTCGGGCCACGAACGCCGTGTCTGTCTTGCAGGAATGTCAATTAAATCAGGTCATTTCACTTTAACTTTGTGTCACTTCTTTTACACATAATGCGCGGCTGCGAGCTTGGCACCGAAAGCACCGCGGCAGCATATTCTCCGGAGCAGATCGCCGGTTCGAATGGCTCATCCCTGAGCGGGAGGCAGACTAGACAGACAGCAGCGTGCGGCGGTAAACAAAGGAGCCGGGGGGAAAGGAGCGAGGTCTTTAGATGCGTTTAGTCTCGGCTTCTTGTCGAGGAGCGCACTTGGGCTTTCGCTATAATGTGATCCCATCTTTCCTCGCATCTCCTTCGGCAGACTGACCAGACGTCAACAGCAACAGGATCTGCAGAACATCAGCGGCAGCCTTTGAAGTGCAAGTCAGACAATAGAGAGTGAGATGGAAGAGGGGGTGGGGTGGGGGGGAGTCTCAAGAGCGCGTCTGGGGCTCCTCCCTTCCAGACACTGGGTGGTCCGCCGCTGGGCCTCCCGGGCCTCCTGGGCTTCCTGGGCCGGAGCCTCGGTCGCCGTCCTCCGATCAACTCTCGCCGCCGTTGCGGAATCCTGGCCGAGCGCGTGTGACGTGACCGAGCGGTCGAGGCGACGAGTCAGACCCCAGAATGGATCCAAGGCTGTTGAGGCTGGGCCCTTGGTGCTGCTGAGGTGGTTGTTGCTGCTGCTGCTGCTGCTGCTGTTGTTGTTGTTGTTGTTGTTATTCCTATAAAGAGATTGTTAAATACGGATCAGCACTTGTACCCGGGACTCTGACAGCAGCTTTAATTCCTCTCTCCCCTCACCTAAAACGAGATGTGCCTGTAGGGGCCACATCAGTTACCTGCTGACACGCAGAACATGATTGATGAAGCGCCTCGGGCGCTGGAGTACACTTTGTCAGCTGCTCATAATTTATACATCTTATCTCTGTCAGAACAAAAGACGGAGCGCCGTATATGGAAATGAAAACAGAGACTTGTTTAGGCTCCGGTGTGTCGAGCGAAGTGATAACTCTGATAGCTATCTGCCAGCTCCCTCATCAGGCCGTAAGTGTCTCCCCCCATTTCTTTCTTTCAGCCCACATTTTTGGCCGCCACGGACCCGTGGCTCCCGCTGAAAGCGCTTGGCTCCTCTGCCTCTAAGGGCCATGGCCAGACATGTAGGAGGCTTGAGTTACAGTATAATTATACCTCTACATGCTTTAAAATACTGGATACTTAGCCTCCTTATTTATGGCTTGGATTTTAGGCAGACATGACTCTTGTTTTGGCACTTTTCTTTGTTTTCTTGCTGCTCCTGCCGCTCTTGTTTCCCGTCTTGTAGCAAAAGCTACGAAAAAAGGGAAAAATGTTCTGTATTTGAAAATCTTGAGAATTTTTCCATTTTTCCATCTCTTCTCTGCTTCTCTTATGGAATGATGTTGAATGGCAGTAATCTCAATATCAGAAAGAGCAGTTAGAAAAATGTTCCCCTCAACAAGCAGTTTTTCCTACCCGCCCCATTTTCGGACTCTCAAAGTGTTGCGTTAAGGCACTGAGTGCCACATAAGGGTTTCAGTTACACACGTTTGTTTACTTAGTATTTGGCTCACGGTTTTCTTCAGAACAGCTTACGACAAGTTACCCGTTTACACAGCAGGGTCATTTTTACCGCATCTATTCAGGGTACTACTGCAGAAGGTGGAGTTTGAACCTGGGACCTTGAAGGCGGTGGCAGCCGTAAGCAACAGTTCCGCAAACAAACACGAAAATAATGGTAAATTCTGTGAGCCTCCCGTTAATTTCTGTAGCTAACAATTACGTAGCGAAGCTTTCGTTTTATGCCATACATTTTTAAAATCGGTGCCTTCAACTGCAGCCTTTTAATTTGACATTGAGGTTTGCTGAGAGCAACAATTAGGAATGCTGTCTGTTTCCCTCTATTGATTTAGTACGTTTTGAAATTGGAAGCAACGCTCCCTTGATACCATTTTCCTCTGGCTTTGATCAGTAAGATTGCTGTAAACCATCGGGAGGAATAAAGAAAACAATGTGAAATATTAAGCTTTTTTTTCAAAGTAAACACTGCTTGTATGCAGCATGAAAACGTTAAATGAGGTTTTGCCGAAAGCCTGACCGTTACCACCCGAATACCCGTAGCGTCACGGTGCGGATACTATAAATAAAGAAATAATAAATCAAATAAATACATACGGTACACGTACGCTGCGTATGTACGCATACATATTTTAAACACAATTGTCCATTCGAAGAACTTGTTGCGTGGAGCCCGCCTCCCTTTTGCAGCTCCCCACTTCGGCCGACCGCTTTGCTTTTTCATTCTCCGCCAGACACCGAGGGGCTGATTTATTGCCTACTTTTGGTTTTCTCTAAAGTTTCCAGAGTCCAGTTTTATTTGAAGCACGGTGCCCTTGGACTCTGACAATGCACAGTTTTTTATTTTAAGAAAAAAAAACAGTTCTTTGTTTTTGAAGAATAGTTTGTGTCACGAAGGTAGTGAATGGCTATTACTTATGATGAATGTGTGAATATTGCTCGAGGAAATTACTGATTTCAAACCTGATGATCAGATTCCGGCAGTTGGCTCGTGTCAGAAGTTAAATAACACTTTGGACCAAGGACAGCAAAATGACAGTCTTCTCGGAGAGAGTCTTAAAGAAGAAAAATACAGTGCTGAGACAGGAAGGACTTCTCAAAGAAATGACCATCAGCGGCACCGAGATGTTTGGCAGCAAGCAGCTGCCATAGAATAATGGGAGAGAAAACGTATATGGGTGCAAATAACCCCCTGTCAGTG